>NC_069506.1:204370498-204460498 GCF_027579735.1 Bombina bombina | reverse complement strand
TCTTTATAACAGTGGTTAGCCGTGTTGTCTGTGGACTAAAGCCCGGATTTGCTCCTCCAAATAAGACAAATGGTGGGTGGGTTTTGGCTATTCAAAAACTATTGCAGTAAAAAGCATGTTAATTTGTTTTAAAAACATTAAGACTTCGCTGTTATTCTATAGCAACACAATGTCTTGTAATTACAAGCGGTTTACTGTCCCTTTCATCCATATTGACAATGTAGTCATGCTCCTATACCTATCCAAACTCACCCAGAGTAGCAAAAAAAAACAAAGTGGTTGCAGCCAGATGATCATAGTTTCTATGATAATCACTTAACAATTACAGGTAGCCCTCAGTTTACGCCAGGGTTAGGTTCCAGAAGGAATGGTTGTAAATCTAAACCGTTGTAAATTGAAACCCAGTTTATGATGTAAGTCAATGGGAAGTGAGGGAGTTAGGTTCCAGGCCCCTCTCAAAATTGTCATAAGTAACACCTAATACATTATTTTTAAAGCTTTGAAATGAAGACTTTAAATGCTAAACAGCATTATAAACCTAATAAAATAATCACACAACACAGAATATATAATTAAACTAAGTTAAATGAACAAAAACATTTGCTAAACAGCATTATAAACCTAATAAAAAAATTACACAACACAGACTTCACTTGCATTTTTCTGCAAACAGTTCTTTCTATGCATTCCAATCTGGACTGATTTATAGACAGGACGATCTTGTTCCTTTGAAATCTGATCGATAGCTCACGTCTGGTTAAACTGATTAATTTCAGCTTGCCTTGCTTTGCTGCAACACAAGCAGACAGCTCCACCTACTGGCTATTTTAATAAATGCACTGCTTCTCAATGCTTTTTAATAGCAGTCACATGACTGGAAAAAAAAGGTTGTTATTCTGAAACTGTGTAAATTGAACCATTGTAATATTTTTAAATATATAGGCACTTAGGCTATTAACAAGGCCAGCGCTATTACACCGAATAGCCCCTTGCAACAGGTGACATAAAGGGTACATTGCTGCTTCTCAGGGGTTAAAGCCCTCTCGTCAGCCACAGCTAAAGTAACAAGGTTTCCTCTCATATCTCATTAATTTCTAACTTACAGTTTTACCAAGATCCTTTTTAAGGCGTGTTTTCCTTTTTTATTAAACTGAATATTTTGTCTGAATTAAAGGGATCTGCAGCCCTTGTAAATTATGTTTCTGGGTGTTATGATGCGTCATGACAAAATATAATAATAATTAATATGGCATTTAGAACCACTTTAGTCAGCTATGAGTATGGCATGTTGTTGCTTGTTCTGTAAAAACTCCATGTATTTTAGAAGAAAGCAATAAAAGTGAAGTTTTATCGAGTGCTCCTCTCAAAACTTGTTTTTGATTTGGAACCACTTTGACATACATCTAGTTTTCAAATGTAATTCTTAACAAATTTCCGTAAGGCATACTGTGGTTCTATTAAGGGTGGATAATCTTATATTTTATTGCATGTGACATATATTTCTGAATATGTTTACAGTGCCCTTTATTTTTAAATAGATTTGTTTTGTTTTTTAATATTAAACTAAGAAAATGTTAAAGGGACACTATAACCAAAAATTTTCTTTCATGATTAAGGTAGATAATATAATTTTAAACAACATTCCAATTTACTTCTATTACCTAATTTGCTTTATTCTTTAGATATACTTTAATGAAGAAATATCAATGCACACAGTGAACCAATCACAGGCGGCATCTATGTGCAGCTACCAATCAGCAGCTACTAAGCATATCTAGATATGCTTTTCAGCAAAGAATATCAAGAGAATGAAGCAAAATAGATAATAGAAGTAAATTAGAAAGTTGTTTAAAATTGTATGCTCTTTCTAAATCATGAAAGAAAAAAATTGGGTTTCATGTCCCTTTAAGTGAATGAATGCAGAAACTGTTCCCCTTTCTTCAATCAAATATGAATGATTACTAATATAAATAACGTGTATATATATATATATATATATATATATATATATATATATATATATATATATTAAATATTGAAGTTTGCTTTTTTGTTGACTATTCATAGATCATTTACTTCTGAGGTACTTGCAGTTCACATCTTTTAAGATTATTAGACTTCAGTTCCACCCCTGTGTGCCATTTTATTGTTCAGGATTTGTGTACTAGAGTATATTATTCTGATTCAGTTGCAAAAATCAATTTGATCCAGGTTTTATAGGCTGAAAATAGCAAATTAGAATTAAAAAAATTGAAATGTTCATTTGAAGGGTCACGACATGTCAATGACATGTTTTTGCCTGTATTATAAACAAGTAATCTGATGTCTGCTAACCTTTCATATTATCTTGTACTGCTCAATACTGCTTGATTTTAACATTGTGCTTTGATTTTTTCTTTCTTGTAACACTGAAAACAAAGCACTCAATACTTTGTCAATTGATGGCTAGCAGAGCTAAGCTTTTACTGTAATGTAAAATAATGGATATTTGCTATTTTTTCCATCTTTTTATTTTAAAAAAAATAACTAAGTTACTAAGTTATAACTGCATGCAAAAATATATATGTACGACTGCAATTTAAACATGCACTTCCTTTGATTAAAGGAAAGTAAACCCCAAAATTTTCTTTTATGATTCAGATAGAAAATACAATTTTAAGCAACTTTTCAATTTAATTCTATCATCAAATTTTCTTCATTCTCTTGTTATCCATTGCTGAAGGGACAGCATTGCACTACTAACAGGAAGCTGAAAATATCTCTTTAGCCAATCACAAGAGACAAATGTGTGCTGTGAAATTCCGGAACCCTTTCTAGAGCGCATGCGTGGGATTTTGTATCATAAATGGTGCGCTCATGAAAAGCTATTTATTAGGCTCCTCAGCAATATTAGGAACTCTGCCCCCACTGCAACTACTCACATTACTACTACTACTCTAAAGCTGAGTCTCCGTGCTCGTGCATGACAAACAGCTGTTCTCTTTGTTAATCAACCAATAGATTTACTGCTGCAACAAATGTTTGCTCCCTTCAATGTCATTGTGTTTCATACACGAGCACGGAGACTCAGCTTTAGAGTAGTAGTAGTAGTAGTAGTAATGGGAGTAGTTGCAGTGGGGGGCGAAGTTCCGAATATTGCTGAGGAGCCGAATAAACAGCTTCCCATGAGCGCACCATTTATGATACAAAATCCCACGCATGTGCTCTAGAAAGGGTTCTGGAATTTCACAGCTCTAAATATTTTACCAGTGACGTATGCGGCCAGGTATGTGATGACACTGGCACGCATGCGCATTAGGTCCAAAATTTGAATAACAGCTGATGTAACGTCACAGGGAGTGACATGGTTCGCTCTTTTCCAAAGTTCGCCCTCTTACCAGAACACAGGCACCAATTAGCAGCAGCTCCCATCAGTGTATGATATGTGCGTAATCATTTTTTAACAAGGGATACTAAGAGAACAAATTTGAAATTAGAAGTGAATAAAAAGTGTCTTAAAATTACATGCTCTATCTGAATCATGCAAGTTTAATTTTGACTTCCCTACCCCTTTAATATAAAAGCTAATTTAACAAATCATATTGCTACATTTATTTTTTATTATGTATTTGTAGAATACCCATTTTTATCAGACAAGAGCAAGTAGTCAATACGCTATTTACTATTGTGTGCTACTAGAACCTAAATCATTGTTATGTATATTGGAATGTATTAAAGGCAACTAAAGAGTTAAAGGGACAGTGAAGTCAAAATTGAACGTTCATGATTCAGAAAGGGCATGCAATTTTAAACAACTTTCCAATTTACTTCTATTATCAAATTTGCATTATTTTCTTGGTATCCTTTGTTGAAAAGTAAATCTTGGCAGGCTGACAGTAGCTTAGGAGTGTCTGTAGCAATCTATGGTAGCTGTGGTGGAACCATGTATAACATATGTCTGACTCCTAAATATTCTTACTGGCTCCTAGTTTTTAAACAGATTTATCAAGCACTGCTATAAATAATGTTACAAACACTGCTGCCAGATGGCTAAATACAAGTGTATGCTCCTGAGCTCATTAAAAGGGACATTAAACTGTTGGGCAAAGCTACCATAGAATGGTTACTAGTCAAAATGTTACTGCATTTCATCCTGTTCCTGCAGCTCTTTTTAAATCAGTTCTCCATACTAAAGTTCCGCCTCTTTGTACTGGGGGCGGCCATCTTGGAGCTCATGTTTTCTCACAGCCTGTGACAGAAGCTGTGCACACTCACATGTCAGTAATATTTCCTATTTTCTTACAGCTGTGTAATGGGCTTCAGGTTAGGGAGCATAATACAAAGCAGGTGCTTTACATTTTTGCATTTTTTACACAGTTTTACAGTTACACAAAATATATTTTAAAAAACAATCAGCATTATTATAGAGCAATGCAGCAACTGCAAAAATCTAAAGCACCTGCTTTGTATTATGCACCCTAACCTGAAGCATATTATACAGCTGAAAAACAAAACTGTCCGTGAGAATACCTGAGCTCCAAGATGGCAGCCCCCAGTACCAAGAGGCGGAGCTTCAGTATCTGGCACATTTAATCTATTAAAAGGAGAACCGATTTGAAAAGAGCTGCAGGAATAGGATACAATGCAATAACATGGTAAGTAGTTACTATTATTTTGTAGTTGTGCACAGCAGTTTAATGTCCCTTTAATAGTGATATATGTCTCAAAGTATACAATGATGGAGGCAACTATTTAATGCCATCACAATTGCTCATATCAGACATGCATAACAGGATTCCCCATAAAATATATTATTTTAAATGTGTTTTTTTTTTTTTGTTTGTTTTTTTAGAAGAGGGTGGGAAAGTGTACCAGACAAACATATGCCATAATATAGTGACGTATGTTTAGCCCACAATAGTTATAATATAAACTTTTTATTAACAACTAGCCATCCACATAAACTACAAGATATGAGATATTTCAAAATCAGAAATCCAATCCCTTTTATTAAAGACCCCAACAAATTGTTATCCACACAACACTGAACAGGGAATCCAAACACAGTTCATTTTCAATGTACATCTCTAACTGATCTGCTCAGGTCAATTAGGAAAGATATAAACACGCTACTGCAGTGATCAAACAAAGTGTAGAATGTAGCATGGTTAGGTTTTTGAAGTCTGGATTATATACCTCAAATTCTATAAAGAAAACCCACGGAGAATTTCCAGATTTAAATTAGAGAAAAAGAGGCAAAACAAAATATAGTACTATTTTATTTTTCTAGGTAAAATTAATGGGACACTGAACCCAAATTTTTTTCTTTTGTGATTCAGATAGAGCATGCAATTTTAAGCAACTTTCTAATTTACTCCTATTATCAAATTTTCTTTATTCTCTTGGTATGTTTATTTGAAAAGCAAGAATGTAAGTTTAGATGCCGGCCCATTTTTTGTGAACAACCTGGGTTGTCCTTGCTGATTGGACAGCACCAATAAACAAGTGCTGTCCATGGTGCTGAACCAAAAATTTGCTGGCTCCTTAGCTTAGATGCCTTCTTTTTCAATTAAAGATAGCAAGAGAACAAAGAAAAATTGATAATAGAAGTAAATTAGAAAGTTGCTTAAAATCGCATACTCTATCTGAATCATGAAAGAAAAAAAATGGATTCAGTATCCCTTTAACCCCTTAGTGACCAGAGCACTTTTCCATTTTCTGTCCGTTTGGGACCAAGGCTATTTTTACATTTTTGCGGTGTTTGTGTTTAGCTGTAATTTCCCTCTTACTCATTTACTGTACCCACACATATTATATACCGTTTTTCTCGCCATTAAATGGACTTTCTAAAGATACCATTATTTTCATCATATCTTATAATTTACTATAAAAAAAATGATAAAATATGAGGAAAAATGGAAAAAAAAACACTTTTTCTAACTTTGACCCCCAAAATCTGTTACATATCTAAAACCACCAAAAAACACCCATGCTAAATAGTTTCTAAATTTTGTCCTGAGTTTAGAAATACCCAATGTTTACATGTTCTTTGCTTTTTTTGCAAGTTATAGGGCCATAAATACAAGTAGCACTTTGCTATTTCCAAACCATTTTTTTCCAAAATTAGCGCTAGTTACATTAGAACACTGATATCTTTCAGGAATCCCTGAATATCCCTTGACATGTATATATTTTTTTTTAGTAGACATCCCAAAGTATTGATCTAGGCCAATTTTGGTATATTTCATACCACCATTTCACCGCCAAATGCGATCAAATACAAAAAATTGTTCACTTTTTCACATATTTTTTCACAAACTTTAGGTTTCTCACTGAAATCATTTACAAACAGCTTGTGCAATTATGGCATAAATGGTTGTAAATTCTTCTCTGGGATCCCCTTTGTTCAGAAATAGCACACATATATGGCTTTGGCGTTGCTTTTTGGTAATTAGAAGGCCGCTAAATGCCACTGCGCACCACAAGTGTATCATGTCCAGCAGTTAAGGGGTTAATTAGGGAGCTTTTAGGGAGCTTGTAGGGTTAATTTTAGCTTTAGTGTAGTGTAGTAGACAACCCCAAGTATTGATCTAGGCACATTTTGGTATATTTCATGCCACCATTTCACCGCCAAATGCGATCAAATTAAAAAAAACGTAAAATTTTTCACAATTTTAGGTTTCTCACTGAAATCATTTACAAACAGCTTGTGCAATTATGGCACAAATGGTTGTAAATGCTTGTCTGGGATCCCCTTTGTTCAGAAATAGCAGACATATATGACTTTGGCGTTGCTTTCTGGTAATTAGAAGGCCACTAAATCCTGTTGCGCCTCACACGTGTATTATGGCTAGCAGTGAAAGGGTTAATTAGGGAGTTTGTAGTGAGCTTGCAGGGTTAATTTTAGCTTTAGTGTAGAGATCAGCCTCCCATCTGACACATCCCACCCCCTGATCCCTCCCAAACAGCTCCCTTCCCTCCCCCACCCCACAATTGTCCCCGCCATCTTAAGTACTGGCAGAAAGTCTGCCAGTGCTAAAATAAAAGGGTTTTTAAAAAAAAATGAAATTTTTTTTAGCATATTTACATATGCTACTGTGTAGGATCCCCCCCCTTAGCCCCCAACCTCCCTGATCCCCCCCAAAACCGCTCTCTAACCCTCCCCTCTGCCTTATTGGGGGCCATCTTGGGTACTGGCAGCTGTCTGCCAGTACCCAGTTTACAATAAAAAGTGCTTTTTTTTTGTGTTTTTTTGTTTTTTTCTGTAGTGTAGCTTCCCCCCCCCCCACCCCCGACAGACAAACCCCCACCACCTTGCTGATTGTTTAAATTTTATTTTTTTATATATTTTTTATTTCCCCATTTTCTGCAGTGTAGCGGTTCCCACCCGCTCCCTCCCCGTGCACCGAGTGGCTCTCTCTGCACCGGATGACTTAAAAAGGTTATTGCAGGATGCCTCCATATCGAGGCATCACTGCAATAACCGGAAAGCAGCTGGAAGCGAGCAGGATCGCTTCCAGCTGCTTTCCACACTGAGGACGTGCAGGGTACGTTCTCAGGCATTAACTGCCTTTTTTCTGAGGACGTACCCTGCACGTCCTCAGTCGTTAAGGGGTTAAACATTTTATGTTACAGTCTCAAAGTACAGTATTTAATGTCCCTTTAAAAAAGTATTATAGAATGACACTGGTGAGACCAAAACTGAGCTCCCAACTATCCTGTCCTTTATTTGGATTTCTTCTGTCCCTCCCAAAGCTCTCTCTGCCTTATAAATGTCCTGTTTTTTTACAAGCCTAGACACGCCCCCATACCCTCTGACTCCACCTATAACATCCCCACTTAAAGTGATGGTAAATTTCAGGCTATAAGAATGTTGCAATAAAAAAATATATTAGTTTGCAAGTAAAACCACATAATTAATTTTTTAAAGTGTATATATATTTTATAATAAAAGGTTTATAATCCTAATTGGTATTGTTTGTTCCTCTGCCCCCCTTCATTCCCTCTTTTGGCTGGTCTGTAATGTATAGAGCACTCCCACCAACACTCTACATAGGCTTTCAATGGGCTTTAATGGTACTGGAGTTCAAGATTGTCAACTGACACACATGTTGATTGGATGTTAACTGGAATTGTCACAAAAAAAAGTTAATCCATGTAGGCCGGCATGACATTGTAATAGAAGCAATACTATATGCACTAATTTAACCCTTTCACAGATGGATTAAAAACAATAAAAGGTACACATATACTTTTTTAATGGCAAAGATTACATGTATGGCATTTGATTATTTAAAGTTTACCATCTCTTGAACATGACTCATCTACCAAGATTTCACTCACAGAACACCCACCAGACTCAGCCTATGCCTACCAGTCCCAGATGGAGGGAGGTTTGTTAAAAGGTATATTGGGATCTACCAATGTATTTTGGACACCCTGTGCCACTATAGTGGCTTCAAGTAAAAACTATTATGCATGAGTAACTCTTAATTTAGCCAATCACTGACTGTGACCAGCTCAGGAGTGGCAATGCATCGTGGCTCCTGAGCATACTTTAACTGTGCATTTAATCCCTTCACAGGCAAGCATTTGTACATTAATAGCAAATTAGAACATGTTAATATTGCACTAAATAGCATGACCTAAAACATTAAAGCATTTTAATATTGTACTATTCTATTTAGAAAAAAAATATATGGCCTAATTCATTAGAACATAACATTTTAACACTAGCGATGCTGCATGCCTATGTAATATTCAAAGTCTAGGTATAAGCCTATTGCAAGCGCTTACATACAAAAGACACAGGTGGCAAGGAGCTTAAGCCAGTAAATCCCAAAGCGTGATAGGGGTTAAAGCAGATATAGCAGTCCCCTTCCGCTTAACTTACAGTTAGTGGCAATAACCAGATACAGACTCCCATATGGGAGAGAGAGGACCTCTAATGTAGCTCTGTTTCCCGGATTGGCAGTAGATGCCTTCTTTTATACCTTATTAAATAAAGTTTACTTTTACTACATTTTAACCACTGGTGAAGGATACCTTCTTTTCTTTTTTGTATGTCTATGTGTTTAACCAACACAAAGGGGTTCAACACATAGGTCCCCACCTCCTGTTTCCCATCCTCCTACCCATCTAGATTGTAAGTTCCCACGGGAATAGGGCCCTCAATTCCCCCTGTATTTGTCTTATCGTATTGTTTCTCCATTGTACTGTTATCCTTGTACCCATGGGCAGCGCTGCTGAATCTGTCGGCGCTTTATAAATAAAGAATAATAATAATAATAATTACTGCTTGGGAGTAAGAGAGAACTTGTGGTCTAGTTTAGAAACTGTGCTGACGCCATCAGCAGCAGCAATTGTGCAACCACCACAGATGACTGAACCATCAGTTCTCTGCAGCTCCTGAGCAATACTTTAACTATGTGTTTAATGCATTTGCATTTGTTATACACATAGACCTGAAGGGTCACAAGTATTAAAATAACATATTTTAACAAAATACAGAATGTAATGTTTTCACTAGAATGGCCCTTTAAATTCTGGGAAAATTAGATTAGTATTATAAATAGCCAAGTATGCATTAAACTGCAAGAACTCATCACATGTATATAACCCCTTCCAAAAAGTTTTTCCATGGCTTAATGAGCATTTAGCTCTTAAACTATATTTTAAAAGCAGGTATTCGGGTTTTTTTGGGTAGTAATATAATCTTTACAGTCTTGCTCTTTCAATAAAAAGTGTTTTTTGTCTCACGCCTGGATAAAATAGTCTATCCACACGTCAATTTTCCCAAGCTCACATAATAACCAGAGTATCACTTATATCTGCCAATGGGAACAACATACTCTCCTCACAATGCATCTGAAAAGACCTCCTTCAAATCCCACCCATATGTTTCTGATAGGAGCTTTCTATGCCTTTATAGCATGCACTTGTACAGATTAGACATAGATATATAGAAAGATAGATAGATAAATAATACGCTACCCATTAAACACAGAAGTATCTCCAAGCTGCAGTCCTTGTCTCCGGTCTCATTTGCGCCTGCGTGAACCGGGATGTGTTACGTGACTATTATCAGTAGCGATATATCGATTAGTTGCGGTTGGACAATTCCAGAGCTATCATTGCAACAATACTTCCCTCACGTATTAAAGATTAATCGCCGACATTTTCAGGCCTAGTTATTGTGGCAGGAAAAAAAATCTTACCTCAGGTATCGGGTATAATCGGTGATGTTCTTTCCGATTGTTTACCGATCCGGGCTGATAGCTGAATATGCCGACTCCGATGGTTGTATTGACCTTAGCAGCTACGTTCTCCGCTCCGTGTCTATAGGTATCGGTACCTAATCGACAAGTATCGGATGCTGGGATCCGATGTCACGGATTTTCGATGTTTGTAATTTTACAGTTATGATTGTAATTGTAACCAGTTTATTTAAATATTTTTGCCATGATATTTTCGATTTTCTTCGTTGAACAGAGACTCTGATACCGCGGGTCCAAGCCCCGCCCCCGCGGCCTTTGCCGATTGGACATATCGATTGGTAATCAGACCTTGATAGACAATCCTCCTAGCCAATAGTGGTTGTATTTGTGATCAGGCACCTCCTACTGTTATTTTGATCGACATGTGACTAGCCAATAAACTGTAAGGAGCTAGTCCGCATGACAGACATTAGTGGGAGCCAATGGCCGAGAAATGGGGGATGCACAAAGCTGCGATTGATGGCTAATGGGTAACCAATTGTATCAGATGATTTGAATGCACGCTCTGTGATATTTTGATTGATGTGCAATATATCCAATGGTTGCAGGTTACAGTGTTATTATAACAACAAGATACATTACTGATATAGCTGAATATAAAAATAGTCGCAGGCAGCCGTATCGTGCTTCGGAATCGGATATTAATTCGGAAGGCAGATGGGGTGGTTGTAGGCTGTTTTTTTCACTGGTGAATTAAATTTTTAAACGAAAATAAAAACTTGATGCTCATTTCATCCCAGTGCAAAAGTTATTCATGTCTGACCGTTGTCATAGGAAATACTAAAAGGAATGACAAGGGTGAATTTTGCCACTTATCATTCCATAGAAAGCAACTATAATCCCACGAAATCTCACTTTCAGTATATGCTACTGTACTTTGAGAACATATATAGCAAATATCTATTTAATATGTGTCACAGTTTTGTTGCTATAGCACTTTTAACTTTGTATCCTATTAAAGTCTATGGGCTTTCCATTTTGTCATTCCTTTTAGTATCTCTGCTCTTTCTCTCTTATGCTCTCTCCCTCTCTTATGCTCTCCCCCTCTCTTTTGCTCCCTCTCTCCCCCTCTCTTCTGCTCTCTCTCCCCTCTCTTTTGCTCTCTCTCCCTCTCTTTTTCTCTCTCTCCCTCTCTTTTTCTCTCTCTCCCTCTCTTTTTCTCTCTCTCCCTCTCTTTTTCTCTCTCTCCCTCTCTTTTTCTCTCTCTCCCTCTCTTTTTCTCTCTCCCCCTCTCTTTTGCTCTCCCCCCTCTCTTTTGCTCTCTCCCCCCTCTCTTTTGCTCTCTCCCCCCTCTCTTTTGCTCTCTCCCCCCCTCTCTTTTGCTCTCTCCCCCCTCTCTTTTGCTCTCTCCCCCCTCTCTTTTGCTCTCTCCCCCTCTCTTTTGCTTTCTATCTCCCCTCTCTTTTGCTCTCTTTCCCCCTCTCTTTTGCTCTCTCTCCCCCTCTCTTTTGCTCTCTCTCTCTCTCCCCTCTCTTTTGCTCTCTCTCCCCCTCTCTTTTGCTCTCTCTCTCTCCCCTCTCTTTTGCTTGATGGTTTGAATGGTACGCTCTGTGATATTTTGATTGATGTGAAATATACCCAATGGTTGCAGGTTACAGTGTTATTGTAACAAGATACTGATAGCTGAATATAAATAGTCGCAGGCAGCCGCATCGTGCTTCGAATAATTCGGAAGGCAGATGGGGTGGTTGTAGGCTGTTTTTTTCACTGGTGAATTAAATTTTTAAACGAAAATAAAAACTTGATGCTCACTTCATCCCAGTGCAAAAGTTATTCATGTGTGACCGTTGTCATAGGAAATACTAAAAGGAATGACAAGGGTGAATTTTGCCTCTTATCATTCCATAGAAAGCAACTATAATCCCACGAAATCTCACGTTCAGTATATGCTACTGTACTTTGAGAACATATATAGCAAATATCTATTTAATATGTGTCACAGTTTTGTTGCTATAGCACTTTTAACTTTACATCCTATTAAAGTCTATGGGCTTTCCATTTTGTCATTCCTTTTATTTTTTATTTTTTTAAAATATTTATTTATATCTCCAACAAAAAGTACAATGAAATAAATTTTCACCTTTGTATACCACGCAGGGTCAGGTGTAAGCAAATAAAATACAAAACAAAACAGAAAATTTCATTTTCATACAGAATCTTAGCAAGAAAAGAGAAAACATCCTAACGTGACCTATTTGTACAGAATGTTGGAGTTTTTCTTGTGTTTTTCCACCAAAAATACAGTTCAGTCTATCACACTCTTAAAAAAAAAAAACTCAATTCTATCTCCATTTCTCAGTTCTTAGCCCTATCCTTTCATTTACCTTATCCTTCTCTATAATTAGTTATCCATGAATGTGGAAAGAGATCCAGGGCCACTAGATCCATAAAGGCATTTGAGGACAAAAATGGAGTAAGGATACCTTTTTGTATAACTAAAGGATAGGATTTAATAATTGGTAACCATCCACCAAAACGATTTTATTCTTTTTTCTGAAGTGACTTTTAAGTGAAATTATTGAAATATAATTTGAGTTTGAATCTCTTTCAGAATTTGTGAAAATCCAGGAGCTGAAGTAGATTTCCAATTTTTAACTATTTGAAATCTAGCAGCTAGAATAATAGTATTCAGGATATTTGTGTAAAAATCCCTGTTATTACCAATATCTAACCAAAATATCTTGTTAAGTGATAGTGTTATTGCTGTCCTATAGTGTAGATTAAACCAATATTCTATCTTATGCCAAAATTGTATAATTTTTGGGCAATACCAAAACATATGTAAGGTATCTGCTTTGGCTTTCTTGCAGCGGGGACAAGCCCCGTTGCAAGTCGGATATAATTTAGCTAGTCTTATAGGGGATAAGTAAAAATCGTTAATAAGTTTTAAATGAGATTCTCTCCAGCTCCTAGGAATTTCACATTTCTTTAAATTTACCATACTTTGTTTAATTTTTTTCAGAGTCTATTAAAGGGAAGGCAGGGCTCCAAGATGATATCAGTTTATCTAGGAAAATTAATGTTTGTTTAGAGAGCATAATATCATACATGAGAGAAATAGAGGGGTTCCCTGACGCAAATTTTTGAATAAATAAATTGAGATCCGACCAAGCATTCAATCCACTCAGGTCCCATTTTCGAGTATTAATAAAATGGCGCACTTCTAAATAAGCGAAAAAATTAGATCTAACTAACTGGTACTGCTGGGATAAATTTGCAAACAATATTATTTGCCCATCTTGTGAGAGAATCTGACAGATATATTTGAGATCTTTTCCAGCCCATTCTCTAAACACTATTTGATCAAGGCCTGGAGAAAATTGTGGATTTCCCCTAATCGGTAAAAATCCAGAAAATGAAAAATCTATTCCCAACATTGTACAGCATTTCTGCCAGGCTGCAACAACATTTCTAATAGAAATTAGGGAGGTTAAGTTAATTGGTAAAAGTTGTAAAGGGCAATGTAATATTGCTTTTAAGGAAAAGGGAAAAACCATATGAGTCTCCATCTCAAGTGATGAAACCAACTCTTTTTATGTGATCCAATCCACCGCCGTTTTAATTAGACAAACCCAATTATATAATTTAACATTAGGAAAGGCGAGACCAGCTGCCTCAAATTTTTGCATGAGTCTGTCTAAAGAGATACGCGATTTCCTATTGTCCCAAATAAATTTTGAACAGCAGGGGGTCGATCCGATAAAAATCGTCGCCCGCAAAAGCCGGCGACGCCAAGAATTGCGCGGATTTGGTATCCTATATACGGCGTAAGCTAGAAGTTACGCGCGTATATTTCTGCCGTCGCCCGCAGTTTTTTGGGCCATAGGCAGGTATACCAAACCCGCGCAGTTTGGTATCCAATATGCAGCGTAAGGACTTACGTGGCGAAAATGGAGAAAACTTACTCCATTTTCACCTCGCCACAAAAAGCAGCCGTAAGAAGCCTTACGCTGACTATTGGAGCCCCGTAACTCCCTAAACTAGCTGCTAAAATAAACCTAACACCTAACGCATGCGCAATGTCTATCTCCCTGTCAACCGCGATCCCCCCCCCCCCCAAATCCCTAATAAAGTTATTACCCCCCTAAAACGCCGCTCCCGGACCCCGCCGCCATCTACATAAACTAACCCCCTACTGTGAGCCCCTAAAACCGCCGCCATCTACCTTATCTATCCCGTAATCTGACCCCTTACACCGCCGCCACCTATATAAAAATTATTAACCCCTAATTTAATCTACCTACCCCGCCGCCAGCTATGTTATCTATATTAACCCTAAGTATATTATAGTTAATATAGTTATTACATTATATATATTAACTATATTAACCCTAATTATATTAGGGTTAATATAGTTAATATAGTTACTATAGTATTTATATTAACTATATTAACTCTATCTAACCCTAACACCCCTAACTAAATTTATATTAAATTAATCTAATTAATTTATAAACTAAAATATTCCTATTTAAATCTAAATACTTACCTATAAAATAAACCCTAAGATAGCTACAATATAATTAATAATTACATTATAGCTATGTTAGGGTTAATATTTATTTTACAGGTAAATAGTTAATTATTTTAACTAGGTATAATAGATATTAAATAGTTATTAACTATTTAATATCTACCTAGTTAAAATAATTACCCAATTACCTGTAAAATAAATCCTAACCTAAGTTACAAATACACCTACACTATCAATAAATTTAATAAACTACTAACATCTATCTAAAAATACAATTAAATTAACTAAACTAAATTACAAAAAAAAACAAACACTAAATTACAAAAAATAAAAAAAAGATTACAAGATTTTTAAGCTAATTACACCTATTCTAAGCCCCCTAATAAAATAATAAACCCCCAAAATAACAAAAATTCCCTGCCCTATTCTAAATTAAACAAATTTCAAAGCTCTTTACCTTACCAGCCCTTAAAAGGGCCTTTTGTGGGGCATGCCCCAAAGAATTCAGCTCTTTTGCATTCAACAAATACAATCACCCCCCCCCCCCATTACAACCCACCACCCACATACCCCTATTCTAAACCCACCCAAACCCCCCTTAAAAAATCCTAACACTACCCCCCTGAAGATCTCCCTACCTTGTCTTCACCACACCGGGCCGAACTCCTGATCCGATCCGGGCGATGTCGTCCTCCAAGCGGCAAAGAAGAAATCTTCCTCCGGCGACGTCTTCCTCCAAGCGGCAGCAAAGTCTTCATTCTTCCGGCGGCATCTTCAATCTTCTTTCTTCGCTCCGCCGCCGCGGAGCATCCATCCCGGCCGACTGCTAAACTTGGAATGAGGTACCTTTAAATGACGTCATCCAAGATGGCGTCCGCCGAATTCCGATTGGCTGATAGGATTCTATCAGCCAATCGGAATTAAGTTAAAAAAATCTGATTGGCTGATTGAATCAGCCAATCAGATTCAAGTTCAATCCGATTGGCTGATCCAATCAGCCAATCAGATTGAGCTCGCATTCTATTGGCTGATCGGAACAGCCAATAGAATGCGAGCTCAATCTGATTGGCTGATTGGATCAGCCAATCGGATTGAACTTGAATCTGATTGGCTGATTCAATCAGCCAATCAGATTTTTTTAACTTAATTCCGATTGGCTGATAGAATCCTATCAGCCAATCGGAATTCGGCGGACGCCATCTTGGATGACGTCATTTAAAGGTACCTCATTCCAAGTTTAGCAGTCGGCCGGGATGGATGCTCCGCGGCGGCGGAGCGAAGAAAGAAGATTGAAGATGCCGCCGGAAGAATGAAGACTTTGCTGCCGCTTGGAGGAAGACGTCGCCGGAGGAAGATTTCTTCTTTGCCGCTTGGAGGACGACATCGCCCGGATCGGATCAGGAGTTCGGCCCGGTGTGGTGAAGACAAGGTAGGGAGATCTTCAGGGGGGTAGTGTTAGGATTTTTTAAGGGGGGTTTGGGTGGGTTTAGAATAGGGGTATGTGGGTGGTGGGTTGTAATGGGGGGGGGGGGGTGATTGTATTTGTTGAATGCAAAAGAGCTGAATTCTTTGGGGCATGCCCCACAAAAGGCCCTTTTAAGGGCTGGTAAGGTAAAGAGCTTTGAAATTTGTTTAATTTAGAATAGGGCAGGGAATTTTTGTTATTTTGGGGGTTTATTATTTTATTAGGGGGCTTAGAATAGGTGTAATTAGCTTAAAAATCTTGTAATCTTTTTTTTATTTTTTGTAATTTAGTGTTTGTTTTTTTTTGTAATTTAGTTTAGTTAATTTAATTGTATTTTTAGATAGATGTTAGTAGTTTATTAAATTTATTGATAGTGTAGGTGTATTTGTAACTTAGGTTAGGATTTATTTTACAGGTAATTGGGTAATTATTTTAACTAGGTAGATATTAAATAGTTAATAACTATTTAATATCTATTATACCTAGTTAAAATAATTAACTATTTACCTGTAAAATAAATATTAACCCTAACATAGCTATAATGTAATTATTAATTATATTGTAGCTATCTTAGGGTTTATTTTATAGGTAAGTATTTAGATTTAAATAGGAATATTTTAGTTTATAAATTAATTAGATTAATTTAATATAAATTTAGTTAGGGGTGTTAGGGTTAGATAGAGTTAATATAGTTAATATAAATACTATAGTAACTATATTAACTATATTAACCCTAATATAATTAGGGTTAATATAGTTAATATATATATAATGTAATACCTATATTAACTATAATATACTTAGGGTTAATATAGATAATATAGCTGGCGGCAGGGTAGGTAGATTAAATTAGGGGTTAATCATTTTAATAGAGATGGCGGCGGTGTAAGGGGCTTAGATTAGGGGTTAATAATTTTAATATAGATGGCGGCGGTGTTAGGGGCTCACTTTAGGGGGTTATAGATATAATATAGCTGGCGGCGGGGTACGGGAGCGGCGGTTTAGGGGTTAATAATTTTATTAGGTTGCGGCGGGGTAAAGGAGCGGCGGTTTAGGGGTTAATAGCATTTTTATTGTTAGGCTAGTGAGGGGGGATAGCGGATAGAGGGTTAGACAGTGCGGGCTATGTTAGGGAGGCGTGTTAGACAGTGCGGGCTATGTTAGGGAGGCGTGTTAGACAGTGCGGGTGTTTTAGACTTTAGTCAGGTTTTATAGGCGCCGGCAGATTCTAACGTGGCGCAAGTCACTGGCGACGCCAGAAATTTGTACTTACGCAGATTTCTGGACATCGCTGGTTTGTGAGACTTACGGCACGTTAGCATCTGACGGCGACCTATATGGGATGGCTCGAGTTGCGAGCTGAAACTGCGGGCGACGCCGGTTCCCTCGCTTGCGCCGCAAACTGCGATCGATATCGGATCGCGCCCCAGGAGTATAATTTTCGCAAGTCCTTACTGAGAATAAAAAGAGGAAGGTTCTGGAGAGGATAAAGTAATCGCGGAAAAATGATTGTCTTAATTAGGTTAATACGAGCCGTGATGGATAATCGAAATACCGACCATAATTCCAGATCCATTTTAATCTTCTGGAAAAGGGGTGAAAAGTTTAACCGATACCAAACTTTCAGATTTTTATGTAATACTATACCTAGATAGGTAATCGCTTCAACCTCTTTAAATGGATGCTCTTGGAAACTGTTTCTAGATTTGTTAACCCACATGAGCTCGCTTTTGTAGAAATTGATTTTATAACCTGCAAATGAGCTGAACTCATCCAGACATTGCAGTGCTGTAGGAATTGCATAGGATGAATTCTTTATAAATAAAAGCAAGTCATCTGCATAGAGCAGAATCCTTAGAGTATAAGAACCCATACTAATTCCCTCTAATACACTTCTCAAACGGATAGCTAAGGGTTCCAGAGCCAGATTGAATAAAAGGGGTGATAAAGGACACCCCTGTCTTGTTCCCCTCCCAAGAGTAATTTTTTGAGAGAGAAGACCATTAACAATGAGAGATGAAATTGGATTTGTATAAATTTTCTGAATGAACTGAAAAAATTGATTCCTAAAACCAAATTTCTCTAATACTCTAAATAAGTGGCCCCAGGAGATGGCATCAAATGCCTTCTCGGCGTCTAAAGAGAGAATTGCGTAATCCTCTGCGAGATTTTTTTTCCCTTTTGTTTTAAATAATTACAATAATCAAGAAAAGTCACAATTTTGCGAATATTCTTTGTGGAAGTCCTAGATTTCATAAAACCAGTTTAGTCTGTATGGATAATGTTGCCCAGCGACGAAGAGAGCCTATCTGCTAAAATAGCCATCAAAATCTTATAATCTGTGTTGAGAACAGATATGGGCCTTTATGAGGCCGGTTCTTCAGGGTTTTTACCTTTCTTCAGGATTAAAGTAATGTTGGTTAATCCAGTGTTGGGAAAAATAAGCGCTCCAAGCCCAAAAATATATAAAAGATTCAATATTTATTCCAAACCTTTTAAAAACATACAAAATTGTATAAAAAGTGGTAAGCACAGTTGTGCAAAAACAAGATAGAGAACAGGTGCAAAAAACAGCAAACCTTTCGTGCTCCACGCACTTGGTCACTGCTAATTGATGCACCTGTTCTGTTCTCCTTTTATTGCCAAATAAGATTATAGACACATTTTGCGATAATGTTTCATTTGAGCAATACACATACTTTTTCCAACAATGAAAAAATAATTAATTCTGTCCATGAGATATTTTTCTTAAGATATAGTAATAAAACATTAAGTATGAACAAATATGTTTATTTTCAAAACATCACTTTATGTATCTAAAATAAAAAAGGTTTCTTGTCATAGGCTCCCTTACAGAATGGCAAAATACAAGTTAATAAAATCTGTGATGTCACTTTAAGGATTTTGGCAATAAAAGGAGAACAGAACAGGTGCATCAATTAGCAGTGACCAAGTGCGTGGAGCACGAAACGTTTGCTGTTTTTTGCACCTGTTCTCTATCTTGTTTTTGCACAACTGTGCTTACCACTTTTTATACAATTTTGTATGTTTTTAAAAGGTTTGGAATAAATATTGAATCTTTTATATTTTTTTGGGCTTGGAGCGCTTATTTTTCCCAACACTGGATTAACTGTCATTTTTTGTGCGTGTGCAGACGCACTGGGAACATTTGTTGCCGCCCAAGGATAATATCTACATTATACCATATCCATACCCTCACTCCATCAGTGCCTATTATAACTTTGGATGAATTATTACATACCCCAGGAGCGCTCCGTTGAGCAGGTTTGTTCGCATCTTAAAGTAATGTTGGCAGCAGAGAAGTAGGAAGAGATAGGGTCATCCGAATAGAAATACTTATTAAACAACTTTTCCAGTATAGGAATAATTTCTGGAGCCAGAATTCTATAGAATTCTTCCAGAAGGGAATCTGGGCCAGGAGCCTTATTTAGTCGCATCTTATATATAATTTTTCCAATTTCCTCCGCTGTTATTGGGGCATTAAGTGATGTCAATTCGTCCTCTTGAATTTGGAGTAGGTTTATTTTGGACCAAAATCTATCTTGAATATATACAGGTAGCCCTCAGTTTACGCCGGGGTTAGGTTCCAGAAGCAATGGTTGTAAATTGAAACCGTTGTAAATTGAAACCCAGTTTATAATGTAAGTCAATAGGAAGTGAGGGAGATAGGTTCCAGGCTCCTCTCAAAATTGTCATAAACACCTAATACATTATTTTTAAAGCTTTGAAATGAAGACTTTATATACTAAACAGCATTATAAACCTAATAAAATAATCACACAACACAGACTTCAGTTGCATTTTCCGCAAACAGTTCTTTCTATGCATTCCAATCTGGACTGATTTATAGACAGGAAGATCTTGTTCCTTTGAAATCTGCTTGATAGCTCAGGTCTGGTTAAACTGATTAATTTCAGTTTGCTTGGCTTTGCCGCAACACAAGCGGCCAGCTCCACCTACTGGCTATTTTAATACATGCACTGCTTTTCAATGCTTTTCAATAGCAGTCACATGACTGGAAAAAAGGTTGTTATTCTGAAACGGTGTAAATTGAACCGTTGTAAAACGAGGGCCACCTGTATATTGATATCCTGCCTGGAGTATAGCTTCTGATAATAGGAACAAACACTCTATTAATCTCTATTGTATCCGTATAACGAATATCATTTTCTTTAATAACCGGGATATATTTCTTCTTCTTTCTGTTTTTAATTAATTTTGCTAAATGTTTAGTTGAGTCGCTGTAAAGCTCTCTAAAATGCACATTAATTTTAGCCTTCTCGTTTTGGGATATCTGTTGTATAAAAACATCTGTCTCTCTTCTAGCTTCCTGGTATTTATCCCAACTATCTGGGGAATGGTCCTCAAAAAACCTTCTATAGGCATTTCTGACTATTAGATAACTGTATTTCTTGAACCTTAGACTTCTTCTTTTTATTTATTAGATAACTCTTAATTTCCCCTCTTAAGACTGCCTTGGCGGCTTCCCAGAAGATCTCAATTCTATTAAAATATAAGATGTTATGTGTACAGTAATCTTTCCATTTTTGCTTAAGCCAGTTAGCGAATCTAGGATTATTCAAAAGATACAGAGGGAAAAACAATGATTGCATTCTTTCTGCATAAGTAGTTACGGAGGGAAGAGTTAGAAATATTATTGCGTGATCGGATATAAATATATCATCAATTCGACAAAGATTCAGATATTAAAAAGAAATCAATTCTAGAAAAGGTTCTGTGAGCTCTAGATTCACAAGTAAAGATCAAGGAATCAGGATTTTTAATTCTCCAAATATCTACCAACTTAAGCTTCGAACAAAAAGTCCTAAAATATTTAGCCATTTTTTTATATTCTTTAGCTTCTTTGTTACAGAACCTATCTAGTTCAGGGACTAATGTGATATTGAAATCACCCGCTAATATAAGATTCTCCCCTATGAAGGGAAAGATTTTAAATTTTATTTTCTCCCAAAAACTTCTACTATTTTTATTTGGGCCGTATACATTACAAAGAACATATGAATTCTGGTTAATCTGGATCTGAAGTATAATGTACCTAGCCTCTGGATCCTTATCTATATGCAAAATTTTATAATCTAATTCTTTATGTAAAAGAAACGCCACTCCACACTTCCTATCTATACTTGACGCAGCTAAAACCTCGCCTACCCATTTAGTTTTAAGTTTTGCAGCTTCTACATCATTGAGATGGGTTTCCTGGATATAGACAATATCAGGGGTTTTTTTTTGCAAGAGTTTTAAGTATAAGTTTTCGCTTCATAGGGGAGGTTATTCCTCCAACATTCCATGATATTGTATTTACTCCGTTCATTTGAAAGAAGGACATATCTTCAAATTTAAAAATACTCTTAATCATTTCTGAATCATTTACTGTCAACATGGCATTCCTAATCATATTAACAGAATTCTTAAAAAATTCCTTTGGAGAGGAAAAAAAAAAAAACACCACACATCCCAAACCATCCACCAATCAACATCCACAATACACACATCCTGGCAGTCTTTAATGTAATTCTCTTAGAACATTTTAAATTGCTAATTTGGAAGTAACAAATTCTTTAATTTCTGGGATCTCCTGGAATGTGTATGTTATACCCTTGTCCTCTACTATAACCTTGGCTGGGTAAACCATTCGGGCCTTGAATCCATTATTTATTAACTGAGTACAGTATGGGGCCATTAGCTTCCTCTTCACGGACGTCTCATTAGAGAAGTCCTGAAAGAGCAAGATCTTATTGTTACCAAGCAGAATAGGACCATTCTTTCTAAAAAGTTTCAATAATTCGATTTTGTCTTGGAATTTTAGTACCTTAAAAATGCACATTCTATTCTTAGTTAGATTATCAGATTGAGCTCTCTTTGGCCCTATTCTATGTGCTCTTTCTATAATTAATGGTAAATACTTTGCTGGCATTCCTAGTACTTGAGGTAGCTCTACAGAAGTAAATTTAATTAGATCCTCATATTCTGCAGTTTCTGGCAGGCCCACAATGCGTATGTTATTGTGCCTGGAGCGATCTTCCAGATCCTCCAGGCGCAATTGCATATTATGAATTGCGATATCTTGTTTCCGTATAGTTACTTCTTGTGTATTTACACAATCTTCAAGATCCGAAATTCTATTTTCTGCTTCACCGATTCTGGCAGAAAACTGCCTAACCGCAATGGAGAGAGTTGATAATTCAGTGGTCATACCAGAAATTTCTTTTTTAATCATTTCAAATTGTGGTGAAATCACCGCTGATAATTGTGCTATCAACATTTGAATATCCAAAGAGGGGAGGGGTAAATCACCTGAAGTAGAATCCAAACTAGTATCACTTGCTTTAGTTTTTTTATCTTTAGCTTTAGCAGGCATTATGGGTGAATTCTTTTTCGTCAAAGTGACAAATTTTTCCATATATTAAGTGCAAGTCAAATAGTGATTAAACAATATTATTAAGAGCCACGCCGTAGCGTCGACTCCTTAGACACAAGATAAATATGTGTGTAAAAAAAACCCATGTAAGTGAAGGTCAAAAGGGCCTCTTTTTTTTTTTTTTTAAAATATATGTGAAGTGTTTCCCTTATCTAGGGACAAAAAACAAAAGGGTGAAGTAGGCCTGTCAAAGCAATATTCAAAGCACAATTTTCTAGTGGAAGAGGGACTTCCCCTTTTTAGGCTGTATTTTTAGTGCATAAGAAAGACTAAAATCGAGAAAGTCATTGTGAACCCAAAGTACACTGTTATGTTGTAACTTCCTCTTTCCCTCTAAGTAAGGACCCTTAATATATACACAATTGTGTAAATTCTAGAGAGCAATAACAAAAGATATAAAACAGGTCAGCAGAGAAAAAAAAAAAAAAACGCCACATTTGTATACTAATAAGGCAGAGAAGGCATTCAAACGGTATATAGCTATCTGAATTAGACTAAACAAAAGGTATAAAGTCACAATCAGAAACCAAGGCAAATAATGGGTTTTGAAGAGAGCAAGCAGGTATTCTTAAAAGCTTTAACAATATTACTTCTTATTTTCCTTCCTTGATACCCATAATAATTCTGTCTCTCTTTCAAGTTCTCTTTAGTATTGAAAGAGCAAGGAAGTTAAATCCAAACAGATAGATTTCGTAATATTTTTATCTTCAGTACTCTGAAACATACAATGTCCAGGAAGAAAATGAGGAGATCAGAGTTACTTTATATGGGGGTATTATACCTCTTCAAATAGCACACAGAATAGCCACAGCCTCCCCATAGAGTAGGAGTTTAACCCCCGGGTGTAACGAAGGCCATACCAGAGTACATTTAGCAAACAGTAGAAAAAGCGAGGAGATTATACCTGTAACTGGAGCCTCTGATGATCTTACCGCGGTCCGGCACTAATATTTCAGTGTTAACCTAGCGCCTTCACAACCTCACGGCACATAGGAGCCTGGCCCTCCGCACTGCTGAAACCGCCTCCTCCCTGGTGTAGTCGGTCCGACCATCACAGATCCCTCCGCAAAGCGACGTTCCCACCTCACCAGTGGTGGCGTTACACCGGCTTCCTGTCAGATGACTCCGGAAGCTGTCCTCGGCATCTTGGGTCCTCTCCCTTGCACGGAAACTGTTCTCGCCTCAACAGTACCGGGACCCCGGCAATCAGGTAGGGACCAATGAAGTATAGCTCTGTGTCAGGGTAAAATACCTCCGGGTCTATGCTTCTGCCAGGGGTTTCATGGAGTCATTCATCCATAGGCAAAGAGGGACTTCCAGCTCTCAGCCAAAGTAGTTTGCTGGGTGCACCACCACACGAGAAAACCCCATATAGTTCCTGGGTTAAGTGGTGAATTAGCTGGGGTAGAAGTTTCAGCGATGAATAGTCACCGCACAAACACAAGCATGCTGTGTCCAAACTCCACCCCAAACGGAAGTCCACACTCTCTGTCATTCCTTTTATTATCTCTCCTCTTTCCCTCCCCTCTCCCCCTTTCTTATGCTCTCCTCCCTCTCTTTTGCTCTCTCCCCCTCTCTTTTGCTCTCTCCCCCCTCTCTTTTGCTCTCCCTCTCCCCCCCTCTCTTTTGCTCTCTCTCTCCCCCTCTCTTTTGCTCTCTCTCTCCCCTCTCTTTTGCTCTCCCCCCTCTCTTTTGCTCTCTCTCCCCCCCTCTTTTGCTCGCTCTCTCTCTCTCCCCCTCGCTTTTGCTCTCTCTCCTCTCTCTTTTGCTCTCTCTCCCCTCTCTTTTGCTCTTTCTCTCCCCTCTCTTTTGCTCTCTCTCTCCCCTCTCTTTTGCTCTCTCTCTCCCCTCTCTTTTGCTCTCTCTCTCCCCTCTCTTTTGCTCTCTCTCTCCCCCTCTTTTGCTCGCTTTCTCCCCTCTCTTTTGCTCTCTCTCTCCCCTCTCTTTTGCTCTCTCTCTCCCCTCTCTTTTGCTCTCTCTCTCCCCTCTCTTTTGCTCTCTCTCTCCCCTCTCTTTTGCTCTCTCTCCCCCTCTCTTTTGCTCTCTCTCTCCCCCTCTCTTTTGCTCTCTCTCTCCCCTCTCTTTTGCTCTCTCTCTCCCCTCTCTTTTGCTCTCTCTCTCCCCCTCTTTTGCTCGCTTTCTCCCCTCTCTTTTGCTCTCTCCCCCTCTCTTTTGCTCTCTCTCTCCCCTCTCTTTTGCTCTCTCTCTCCCCTCTCTTTTGCTCTCTCTCTCCCCCTCTCTTTTGCTCTCTCTCCCCCTCTCTTTTGCTCTCTCTCCCCTCTCTTTTGCTCTCTCTCTCCCCTCTCTTTTGCTCTCTCTCTCCCCCACTTTTGCTCTCTCTCTTCCCCTCTTTTGCTTGCTCTCTCCCCCTCTCTTTTGCTCTCTCTCTCGCCCTCTCTTTTGCTCTCTTCTCCCCCTCTATTTTGTTCTCTCTCCCCTCTCTCTTTTGCTTTCTCTCTCCCCCTCTCTTTTGCTCTCTCTCTCCCCCTCTCTTTTGCTCTCTCTCTCCCCTTCTCTTTTGCTCTCTTTCTCTCCCCCTCTCTTTTGCTCTCTCTCTCCCCCCCTCTCATTTGCTCTCTCCCCCTCTCTTTTTTGCTCTCTCCCCCTCTCTTTTTTTCCTCTCTCCCCCCTGTCTTTTGCTCTCTCTCTTCCCTTTTTGCGCTTTCTCTCTCACGGACACACCCACTCCAGCCGGCCACGCCCAACTAACCTGCTCCCACCCGGGCACGCCCTCCAGCATGGCCGCTCTGTCTGGCCACGCCCATATCACGGCGCTCCCGTCCGGCCACGGACGCTTCTGCCCACCCTCTCTGCTGTCTGATCCTAATAGCCAGGTATGTTTGTCCTCGCGCAGTCTACTGCACATGATAGCTTCGGACAAATATACCTGCCCTTTTATATTATAGGATATATATATGTATATATATATATATATATATATATATATGGGGACGGTATGATCCCCGAAACCTCACAATAAATTTGTTAACCTTTCCAAGTCCAGTGAGTGCAGATCTTTTACTTATGCTTGGATACTGATGTTCCTGACACCCTGGCACTTTCTTGTGAGGTGTGAGTGCAAATCCCTCTTGAACTTATATATGCTCTCTCCCCCTCTCTTTTGCTCTCTCCCCCCCTCTCTTTTGCTCTCTCCCACACTCTATTTTGCTCTCTCACCCCCCTCTCTTTTGCTCTCTCCCCCCCTCTCTTTTGCTCTCTCTCCCACTCTCCTTTGCTCTCTCCCCCACTCTCTTTTGCTCTCTCCCCCACTCTCTTTTGCTCTCTCCCCCACTCTCTTTTGCTCTCTCCCCCACTCTCTTTTGCTCTCTCCCCCACTCTCTTTTGCTCTCTCCCCCACTCTCTTTTGCTCTCTCCCCCTCTTTTGCTAGCTCTCTCTCTCCCCCTCTCTTTTGCTTGCTCTCGCCCTCTCTTTTGCTTTCTCTCTCCCCCTCTCATTTGCTCTCTCTCTCCCCCTCTCTTTTGCTCTCTGCCCCTCTCTTTTGCTCTCTCTGTCCCCCCTCTCTTTTGCTCTCTCTCCTCCTCTATTTTGCTCTCTCTCCCCCCCTCTCTTTTGTTCTCTCTCTCTCCCCTCTCATTTGCTCTTGCTCCCCCTCTCATTTGCTCTCTCTCCACCTCTCTTTTTGCTCTCTTTCTCCCCCTCTCTTTTGCTCTCTCTCCCCCCCTCTCTTTTGCTCTCTCTCTTACTTATGCTTGGATACTGATGTTCCTGACACCCTGGCACTTTCTTGTGAGGTGTGAGTGCAAATCCCTCTTAAACTTATATATGCTCTCTCCCCCCCTGTCTTTTGCTCTCTCCCCCCCTCTCTTTTGCTCTCTCCCTCCTCTCTTTTGCTCTCTCCCCCCTCTCTTTTGCTCTCTCCCCCCCCTCTCTTTTGCTCTCTCCCCCCCTCTCTTTTGCTCTCTCCCCCCCCTCTCTTTTGCTCTCTCCCCCCCTCTCTTTTGCTCTCTCCCCCCCTCTCTTTTGCTCTCTCCCCCCCTCTCTTTTGCTCTCTCCCCCCCTCTCTTTTGCTCTCTCCCCCCCTCTCTTTTGCTCTCTCCCCCCTCTCTTTTGCTCTCTCCCCCCTCTCTTTTGCTCTCTCCCCCACTCTATTTTGCTCTCTCCCCCCCCCTCTCTTTTGCTCTCCCCCCCCTCTCTTTTGCTCTCTCCCCCACTCTCATTTGCTCTCTCCCCACTCTCTTTTGCTTTCTCTCCCCCACTCTCTTTTGCTCTCTCCCCCACTCTCTTTTGCTCTCTCCCCCACTCTCTTTTGCTCTCTCCCCACTCTCTTTTGCTCTCTCCCCCTCTCTTTTGCTAGCTCTCTCTCTCCCCCTCTCTTTTGCTCTCTCTCTCTCCCCCTCTCTTTTTTGCTCTCTCTCTCTCCCCCTCTCTTTTGCTCTCTCCCCCTCTCTTTTGTTCTCTCTCCCCCCCTCTCTTTTGTTCTCTCTCCCCCCCCTCTCTTTTGTTCTCTCTCCCCCCCTCTCTTTTGTTCTCTTTCTCCCCCTCTCTTTTGCTCTCTCTCTCCCCCTCTCTTTTGCTCTCTCTCTCCCCTTCTCTTTTGCTCTCTCTCTCCCCTTCTCTTTTGCTCTCTTTCTCTCCCCCTCTCTTTTGCTTCCTCTCTCCCCCCTGTCTTTTGCTCTCTCTCTTCCCTCTTTTGCGCTTTCTCTCTCTCACGGACACACCCACTCCAGCCGGCCACGCCCACCTAACCTGCTCCCACCTGGGCACGCCCTCCAGCATGGCCGCTCTGTCTGGCCACGCCCATATCACAGCGCTCCCGTCCAGCCACGGACGCTTCCGCCCACCCTCTCTGCTGTCTGATCCTAACAGCCAGGTATGTTTGTCCTTGCGCAGTCTACTGCACATGATAGCTTCGGACAAATATACCTGCCCTTTTATATTATAGGATATATATTATAGGATATATATATATATATATATATATATATATATATATATATATATATATATATAGGGACGGTATGATCCCCGAAACTTCACAATAAATTTTTTAACCTTTCCAAGTCCAGTGAGTGCAGATCTTTTACTTATGCTTGGATACTGATGTTCCTGACACCCTGGCACTTTCTTGTGAGGTGTGAGTGCAAATCCCTCTTGAACTTATATATGCTCTCTCCCCCCTCTCTTTTGCTCTCTCTCCCCTCTCTATTGCTCTTTCCCCCACTCTATTTTGCTCTCTCTCCCCTCTCTTTTGCTCTCTCTCCCCCCCCCCCCTCTCTTTTGCTCTCTCCCCCCCCCTCTCTTTTGCTCTCTCCCCCCCCCCCTCTCTTTTGCTCTCTCCCCCCCTCTCTTTTGCTCTCTCCCCCCCTCTCTTTTGCTCTCTTCCCCACTCTCTTTTGCTCTCTTCCCCACTCTCTTTTGCTCTCTCCCCCCACTCTCTTTTGCTCTCTCCCCACTCTCTTTTGCTCTCTCCCCACTCTCTTTTGCTAGCTCTCTCTCTCCCCCTCTCTTTTGCTAGCTCTCTCTCCCCCACTCTCTTTTGCTCTCTCCCCCCCCCCCACTCTTTTGCTCTCTCCCCCCCCACTCTCTTTTGCTCTCTCCCCCACTCTCTTTTGCTCTCTCCCCCACTCTCTTTTGCTCTCTCCCCCCTCTCTTTTGCTAGCTCTCTCCTCCCTCTCTTTTGCTCTCCCTCTCCTCCCTCTCTTTTGCTCTCTCTCTCCCCTCTCTTTTGCTCTCTCTCTCTCCCCTCTCTTTTGCTCTCTCTCTCTCCCCCTCTCTTTTGCTCTCTCTCTCTCCCCCCTCTCTTTTGCTCTCCCCCCCCCTCTCTTTTGCTCTCCCCCCCCTCTCTTTTGCTCTCTCTCCCCCCTCTCTTTTGCTCTCTCTCCCCCTCTCTTTTGCTCTCTCTCCCCCCTCTCTTTTGCTCTCTCTCCCCCCTCTCTTTTGCTCTCTCCCCCACTCTCTTTTGCTCTCTCCCCCACTCTGTTTTGCTCTCTCCCCCACTCTGTTTTGCTCTCTCCCCCACTCTCTTTTGCTCTCTCCCCCACTCTCTTTTGCTCTCTCCCCCCTCTCTTTTGCTAGCTCTCTCTCTCCCCCTCTCTTTTGCTCTCTCTCTCCCCTTCTCATTTGCTCTCTCCCCCTCTCTTTTGCTCTCTCCCCCTCTCTTTTGCTCTCTCCCCCTCTCTTTTGTTCTCTCTCCCCCCCTCTCTTTTGCTCTCTCCCCCTTCTCTTTTGCTCTCTCCCCCTCTCTTTTGCTCTCTCCCCCTCTCTTTTGCTCTCTCCCCCTCTCTTTTGTTCTCTCTCCCCCCCCTCTCTTTTGCTCTCTCTCTCCCCCTCTCTTTTGCTCTCTCTCTCCCCCTCTCTTTTGCTCTCTCCCCCCCTCTCTTTTGCTCTCTCTCTCCCCCTCTCTTTTGCTCTCTCTCTCCCTCTCTTTTGCTCTCTCTCTCCCCCTCTCTTTTGCTCTCTCCCCCTCCTCTTTTGCTCTCTCTCCTCCTCTCTTTTGCTCTCTCTCCCCTCTCTTTTGCTCTCTCTCTCTCCCCCCCTCATTTGCTCTTGCTCCCCCTCTCATTTGCTCTCTCTCCCCCTCTCATTTGCTCTCTCTCCACCTCTCTTTTTGCTCTCTTTCTCCCCCTCTCTTTTTGCTCTCTTTCTCCCCCTCTCTTTTGCTCTCTCTCTCCCCCTCTCTTTTGCTCTCTCTCTCCACCTCTCTTTTTGCTCTCTCTCTCCCCTTCTCTTTTGCTCTCTTTCTCTCCCCCTCTCTTTTGCTCTCTCTCTCCCCCCCCTCTCATTTGCTCTCTCCCCCTCTCTTTTTTTGCTCTCCCCCTCTCTTTTTTTCCTCTCTCCCCCCTGTCTTTTGCTCTCTCTCTTCCCTCTTTTGCTCTCTCTCTCACGGACACACCCACTCCAGCCGGCCACGCCCACCTAACCTGCTCCCACCTGGGCACACCCTCCAGCATGGCCGCTCTGTCTGGCCACGCCCATATCACAGCGCTCCCGTCCAGCCACGGACGCTTCCGCCCACCCTCTCTGCTGTCTGATCCTAACAGCCAGGTATGTTTGTCCTTGCGCAGTCTACTGCACATGATAGCTTCGGACAAATATACCTGCCCTTTTATATTATAGGATATATATATATACACATATACAGGGAGTGCAGAATTATTAGGCAAGTTGTATTTTTGAGGATTAATTTTATTATTGAACAACAACCATGTTTTCAATGAACCCAAAAAACTCATTAATATCAAAGCTGAATAGTTTTGGAAGTAGTTTTTAGTTTGTTTTTAGTTATAGCTATTTTAGGGGGATATCTGTGTGTGCAGGTGACTATTACTGTGCATAATTATTAGGCAACTTAACAAAAAACAAATATATACCCATTTCAATTATTTATTTTTACCAGTGAAACCAATATAATATCTCAACATTCACAAATATACATTTCTGACATTCAAAAACAAAACAAAAACAAATCAGTGACCAATATAGCCACCTTTCTTTGCAAGGACACTCAAAAGCCTGCCATCCATGGATTCTGTCAGTGTTTTGATCTGTTCACCATCAACATTGCGTGCAGCAGCAACCACAGCCTCCCAGACACTGTTCAGAGAGGTGTACTGTTTTCCCTCCTTGTAAATCTCACATTTGATGATGGACCACAGGTTCTCAATGGGGTTCAGATCAGGTGAACAAGGAGGCCATGTCATTAGATTTTCTTCTTTTATACCCTTTCTTGCCAGCCACGCTGTGGAGTACTTGGACGCGTGTGATGGGGCATTGTCCTGCATGAAAATCATGTTTTTCTTGAAGGATGCAGACTTCTTCCTGTACCACTGCTTGAAGAAGGTGTCTTCCAGAAACTGGCAGTAGGACTGGGAGTTGAGCTTGACTCCATCCTCAACCCGAAAAGGCCCCACAAGCTCATCTTTGATGATACCAGCCCAAACCAGTACTCCACCTCCACCTTGCTAGCGTCGGAGTCGGACTGGAGCTCTCTGCCCTTTACCAATCCAGCCACGGGCCCATCCATCTGGCCCATCAAGACTCACTCTCATTTCATCAGTCCATAAAACCTTAGAAAAATCAGTCTTGAGATATTTCTTGGCCCAGTCTTGACGTTTCAGCTTGTGTGTCTTGTTCAGTGGTGGTCGTCTTTCAGCCTTTCTTACCTTGGCCATGTCTCTGAGTATTGCACACCTTGTGCTTTTGGGGACTCCAGTGATGTTGCAGCTCTGAAATATGGCCAAACTGGTGGCAAGTGGCATCTTGGCAGCTGCACGCTTGACTTTTCTCAGTTCATGGGCAGTTATTTTGCGCCTTGGTTTTTCCACACGCTTCTTGCGACCCTGTTGACTATTTTGAATGAAACGCTTGATTGTTCGATGATCACGCTTCAGAAGCTTTGCAATTTTAAGAGTGCTGCATCCCTCTGCAAGATATCTCACTATTTTTGACTTTTCTGAGCCTGTCAAGTCCTTTTTTTTTTTTTTAAAGTAATTTTTATTAGATTTTTCATATGAAATAAAGAAGTACAACATTAGTACGACCAAAGCGTACTATTCTAGTAAAATGACAAAAGAAATGGATACATAAGAAAACACAGTATATACATTAATGGATCAACTCAATATCTAAAGTAAGGGTATTACATAATTGTTCACTTAAGTCAGAAGTAACTGAAGAAAGGGAAAAAGGGAAAAGGAAAAAGAAAAGAGAAAAAGGGGAGGGTGGAGGGGATCATCCATAAGAGAGGAGGGGGGGTGGAGGGGGGGGGTCATCCATGAGAGAGGGGAGGGGGAGGGGGAAGGATAGGGTCTAAGGCCAAGGGAATAAACCTATGATGGACACCAAATAAAACTAGATAGGTGTGGGATGTTGTACCGACATTATTGAGTGAGGGTATAATAGGCTAAGTCTCAAAGCTAGGGAACCAAGTCGTGTCAAATCTAGCTTTCCATTCTGCCCAAATCAGTTCGAAAAAGTCAACTTTACCCTTGGAATAATAGATAGGTTTTTCCATGGTGTAGATATAGGCCATGGTTTGGGTGATGTCAGACCAGGATGGAGGGCTAGTTCTTTTCCAAGCTTTAGCTATATTGAGTTTGATAGCTGAAAATAAATAGATGCTTAAGGAAGCATAGTGCCTAGGGAGTTTGCAGGTACCTATGTGGAGTAAGGCGACTTCTGGTGTATTGGGAAGGGAGATGCCCATAGACATAAGAGTTGAGAAACATTTATTCCAAATGGGCCTCAATTTGGAGCAAGTCCACCAAATGTGTGTCATGTCTCCTACTCTACCGCAATCTCTCCAACAGATAGGAGATGCACCAGAGAAAATTGTAGCTAGTCTAGCAGGCACAAAGTACCATTGTGTGAGCAGTTTGATATAGTTCTCATGCATAGTGACACAGTGGAGAGTTTTATTTGTGAGAAGTAATGTACGGTGCCACTCTTTGGTGGGGGCAATGAACTCGAGTTTCTGTTCCCATTTAGTGATATGAGTAGCTTTGTCTGTAGGGGATGCACCCTCCATGATGGAATAATGGAAAGATAGTGGCTTACCCAGTCTCAATCCCTGTTGCCATCTGGCTTCCCAGATGGTTGGTGGTCTAGAGAGAGATGGTTTAAAACCCCAGCTAGTCAGAAAGCTGAGGACTCTTATATATTCGAAGCGCATATAGCGCGGGGGGGGTGCTGAACCGCCAATTTGGGCAAAGGATACAAACGAATCGTGAGGGGTGGGAGTCAGGGAGACCAGATAATAGGCCAGTTAATGAAGTGATAGGGGATGGGTGGGGGGCCACCTGGGAATAATGTCTCAGGAGTTCCCAAGAGGCTAGGCATTCTCGGACCACCTGATTCTCTATGCCTAAGGTTCTTCGGCAATGTGGAGGGGTCCAGATCAGGTCCCTCAGGGTAAGGTCGAAGGGTAGGGAGGCCTGTTCAATTGACCTCCATTTGCTATCGGAATCTTTTACACCCCATTGGGTAATGTGTGTGAGCATGGCGGCCTCATAGTATCCGAGTATGGACGGGGAGGCCACTCCCCCATGCATTCTGGGGTATTGCAGAAGTCTGTGGGCTACCCGTGGAGGTTTATTTTGCCATATATATTTGGTACAGGCGCCCTGAAACTGAGTGAGTAGGGCTCTAGGTACTCTAATAGGGAGGCAACGCATGATATATGTTAATTTTGGAAGAAAACTCATTTTAAGGGCTGTTATCCGACCTAGCCAAGATATGGAACGGAAATTCCATTGACTGGACAGAGTGTGCAATTCGGTTAAAAGGGGCTTATAATTATTTAAGATGAGGTTGGGGATGGAGTTAGAGAGTTTAACTCCTAAGTGGGAGACATACGTATTGTTGATAACAAAGTTGTATTTGTCTCGTAGTGAATTAGTGACAGATTCCGGGAAACCCTGTGTGTAGAGTTTGGTTTTGGATTGATTTAGCCTATAAAAGGACAGGCTACTGAATGCATCTAGTGTAGATAGAAGTTTAGGAATCTCACTGAGGGGGTTTGCGGAGAGTATGGTGGTGTCATCTGCGAACAGAGCCACTTTGTGGACCGTTCCATGTAAGTTAACTCCAGATATCTCTTTGTCAGCTCTAATGGCAGCAGCGAGCGGTTCAATGGCCAGCGCAAACAGGATGGGCGATAGGGGGCAACCCTGTCGGGTGCCATTTGAGATAGGGAAAGGGGAGGAATGAAACCCTAGGCCCTTAACTGAGGCCGTAGGGGCCGAGTACAAAGCTTGTATTGCTAGGATGATGGAGGTCGGGAAGTGAAAGATCTTTAGAACTTCCCACAGGAAGTCCCATCTGACCCGGTCAAATGCTTTCTCAGCATCGAGAGAAAGCACTGCAATTGGTTTGTTAAGTCTTTTGGCTTCTAGAAGAATATTAAGGAGCCTTCTCGTATTGTCGGGACCTTCTCTTCCAGGGATGAAGCCAACCTGGTCAGGGTTAATAAGTGAGGGGAGGAGTCTTGCGAGTCTATTAGCGAAAAATTTTGCATATATTTTAACATCGGTATTAATCAAAGATATGGGCCTATAGCTAGTGCAGAGTGTTGGGTCTTTGTTGGGCTTGAGAATTGTGGTGATGGAGGCCTCTAGGAACTCTTTTTTGAATTGTCCTTCGCCTCTAGCCAGGTTATAGAATCTGGTCAGGACGGGGACAATCTCCCGTAGGTATGTTTTATATAATATTGCGGTAAAGCCGTCTGGTCCCGGGGCCTTAAGGGACTTCAGATTTTTAATAACGAATTTAATCTCTTGGGGCGTGACCGGGCCATCTAAGCTATCAGCGGAAGCTTCATCTAGTGTAGGTAATCTTAGGGAGCGCAGGAAAGGGCCTATAGCCTCTGATGGGGCTGGGTGGAATGAGGTGTCATTTTGGATGTTATATAGTGTTGAGTAATACTTGTTGAACTGTTGACCTATCTGTGACGGGAGTTTGTAGGATTGAGCGTCTTGTTTAATTTCGTGAATGCGAGAGTTACTAGTGCGGTGTCTTAATTTATTCGCTAAGATTGTGTCAGCTTTATTGCCTTTAGTGTAGAATAGCTGTTTCAGTTTGAGCAAATTATTTTGGGTTTTGGTATATTCTAGCTTGCATATATGTCTCCTCACATTTCTGATCTCCTCCATAATTTGTATGTTATCTGCTTTATGACTTTGGGATTCAAGATCCCTAAGTTTACGATGGGCTTGAGACAAGGAAAGGCCTGCCTGTTTCCTCAAATGGGCTTGTTTTTGAATAAAGAAACCTCTAGTGGTGGCCTTAAAGGCTCCCCACAGGGTATCTTCCCGGATTCCAGGCATATCGTTAATTCGCAGGGTGAAGTTTATCTCTTTCCTAAGCTCCTCTCTAAGGGGGATGTCGGAAAGAAGGGTGTGGGGTAGTCTCCAGTTAGGTCTGGACCTAATGGTGTTCTGCGACTCTATGTCCATTAAAACCATGTCATGGTCTGACCATGGGCACGCACAGAACATTGTGCGAGGAATAATGTCTAAGGAGTCTGGGTGACAAAACATGTAATCTAATCTAGAGTGTGTGGAGTGGGGTATAGAATAGTGAGTATAGTCTCTGTCCAGAGGATGTAGAGATCTCCAAACATCAAAAAAATTAAATTGTGACATGAGCTCTCGGAATCTACGACTAACGGTCTCTGGGCAAGAGGGACTTTTTTTAGGTAGTTTTGTTTGTCTGTCAAGGCCGCCATCCCACACCATGTTCAGGTCACCCGCCACTATCACCCTGCCCTGTCTCACTAGGTCCACTTTATGTAAGATTTTCTTCAGATATCTGGGCTGGAGGGTATTAGGTAAATATACAGATACTAAGGTGTAAGTGACATGGTCAAGGTTGCATATCAGGATAAGGTATCTTGCTTGTGGATCTCTGAACTCATAAAGCGGTTCAAAGGCAACTCTTTTGTTAATGAGGATAGCAACGCCTCTGGCTTTCTTAGAGTAAGAGGCTGTTTTTACTACGGGATAATCCCGAAATGACGGCTTGGGGGAGACATCTCCTAAGAGGTGCGTTTCCTGAAGAAAGGCTACATCAGCCTTATGAAATTTTAGTGTTCTAGCAAGCAAACTGCGTTTACCAAAAGTGTTTAGACCCCTAACATTCAGTGTCAGAAACCTGAGGGGCGTCATTTGTGCACTTTAAACTCTTAAAGATAGGGTAGATGGGGGGATCGGTAGGGGAGATAAGGAGTATGAAAGGGAAGGTAAAAGAAAGGGGACTGGTGGAAGTAGTCCACCTAAGTGGGACCCAAGCGTGGGTTCCAAAGTCTGGGGGGGGGAGCTAAACCAAATCAACAGAATGGGCTAATAAACGTATAGCCCCGCTCTCTAAGAGAATACAGGGAGGCTAGTTATCTGCTCGGACCGCCACAACATGCATGGAAGTTTTCCATGTGGACGCTGGCCAAATTCAAATCCGGCGGTCCAACCAGAGGCCAGCCAACCCGCATTGTTCTGAACAGGTTAACACAAACATTTGTATATAGATAATAAGTGTTAGCAAAAACTAATTAACATATGAGCATGAGTCCAGTGGGATATCAGGTAGGTGAGGCTTGAGGCCTCGGGATGTGGTCAGGTGGATTAGGTTTTTGGCGTTTGGGTCTCTGCTCTTTAACAGACCAGATTGGGGCTGAGACACGAAGCTTGGATTGGATAGCTGTCTGAGGTTCAGCCGCAGGTTGTAGCCCCCAGTTAGCTAGGAGTGTACTGCCCAACGAAGGAGAGGAGACAACATGAGACTGATTGTCCTTTGTCACTATTAATTTAGTGGGGAATCCCCATCTATATTTGATGTTGGCCTTCCTGAGTTGTGTAGTGATAGGAGCATACAATTTGCGCTGTTGTAGTGTATGCGATGAGAGATCAGGGAGGAATTGAATATCTTTGAAGTCATCGGGTAGGCTGGGTTTGTTATAAGATGCCTGCATCAAGCGGTCTTTGAATTTGAAGTTATGAAAGCAGACCACCACATCTCGTGGTCTGTCAGAAGACATTGATCTCGGCCTCAGGGCCCTGTGTGCTCGCTCCATGTTGTGACTATCACCCTCCAGGGGGCCAAGCAAAGCAGTGAAGAGGTTTATGAGAAACTCCTGTAGGTTCCCCGGCAGGACTGACTCAGGTATACCTCTGAATCATATATTATTTCTTCTGGCCCTGTCTTCTACATCTGCCAGCTTTAATTCGAGTTGGGAGATCTGTTCTGCAAGGTTTTCAGCGTACGCAAGGATGTTGGAATTGTCTGTGGCTAGGTCATCATGTTGTCTCTCTAGGGTGTCGATCCTGTCACCCATCTCCCCGATGTCCTTCCTGAGTTCAGCTGAGCTCCTCTGAATCTCAGCTGTGATGGATTTGGTTTGGGCTGCTAGCATCTTTTGTAGTGTGCTCTCTGTAATGTAGTGATTTAAGTGGGCTCCAGAGTGGGAGCTTGATTGGGAGTCCTCATCTTGCGACTCTGGGTCGCTCACTTCCTTCCGCAGAGGGAGAGAGTCTTTATGAGGTTGAGAGAAATGGTCGAGCACCGTTTTCTTGAGTGCAGCGGGAGTTCTAGGGTTTCTTTTAGATGAGTGAGGCATGGTTAGTGCTTTTTTGGGGGGCAGTTGTTGATTGGAATGATAGTCCACCTTGACCACTGTGGGATCTGAGAGAGAAGTTGCTAACACATAGGAACTAGCTAGGAAGAGTTACAATAACCAAGGTTTAGTGTTTCAATACAGTAATACATAGGTGAAATAGAGAGCGGGGCCAGGTACAACCCATAGGAGTTATTAACACTTAATACATGATAGTTGCTGTCTAAGCCAGCTGTTCAGAATAAGTTAGTTCAGTAGCCCCCTAGAGGGGATGAAGAGGGGGGGGGAGGGGGAAGGCCCCAGGATCCCCCCACGCACCTCAGGGAGTGGGATTCGACCAAAAGGAAGGGAAAAGGGTATGGGACGTGACCAATCCAGACAAGCTGGATCGGAGCGGGGGAGGTGCGATAGGGGAGCCAGAAGAACCAGACCCAATCCCCTGCCCCCCCTGTATCAGTGTGTCTAAGTCAGTGGATATAAATCTAATCAGCTAATAACAGTACAGTGGCAACACAACGTTTTATGCAGAGACAAATAAAATCAGATAGTAAAATTCCTAACCTGTAAATTGCAGATAGTAGGTTTACTGCTGTAGGTAGGACCTATAGGAAAAAGTAGTGGTTAGACAGACATTTAAATAAAATAACACTCCACTTTGGGCTGAAAGCCCAAAGGCACACAGGCTGGCGCAGCAGCAATAGTTTTGCACAATAGTGGGACAGGTTGTTACAGCAGGATGGATACTGAAGTCTCACTAAGGATATGTTGTTTAAATGTATCTGCTGAGAGGGGGTACCACCTCAGGGGGTAGTAGGATAGTCACAAGTGGTAGAGGTTGTCTGCAATGTGCTTCTGTGGGGAGGTGTGTAGGCAAGACAGAACAAGAAGCCCCACTCTGTTCAATTTAAAAGGCAAAGATCTCTGTATCACTGGTGTTATCAAATAAGGTGAGGTACTTATGGCTTGAAAAGGCCTGCGCAGGGTATCTTGCTAGTGGGTATAAAGAGGCCACTCAGAGTTCTTCCACATAGCGTTTGGTAAGTGGGTGGTGAATTTAGTGACCCAGTCCCAGGTTCCGTTTCCCCAAGGTGGTGTGAGGAATAATTCTCTTATAGTGGTTAGGGAACTACAAATGGGATGTAGATCAGAATGTCACCTGGGTATGCAGGTAGTTACAGGGGCCCGCTGTTATGATAGCCACAATGTGAAAAAGAGGCCCTGGTTTCTGGGAGCTTAGGGCTGATATCAATACGTGTAGCTAATGGGGCAGTGAGGTTTCCAACAGGGAGGGAGGTGCTGTGTGTGTGTTCGGGAGTCTTACCAATTCTGTCCAGGCTTCCCAATTCTCCTGTCAAGGCCCTCAGTAGGTTCAAGAGGAAGGCCCCAAGATGGCGGAAGTTTGCGCCCAAAAACAAAGGTATGGCGCACTTCAAATAACGGGTCTCCGCCTGATCTTCTCAAAGGGTCCGGATGAAATTAGGCCACCGATTCAGGTAAACTGTTGGTCGTGAGGGGGTCCGGTCCCAAGTGTAGGCTCTTACCATAGGCGATCACCCGGTATCCTCTGTCTGAGCGCGTAGATGGTCACTGCTCGATCCGGAGCGGAGCCCCGACCCTCCGGATCACAGGAGACAGGGAAGATGTGCAGTGAGAGCCTCGTCGGTGCAAATGGGAAGTGGCTTTCGGCTAGGACTCGGCCGCTCCAGCAGGTAGATGGTCTCCGGTGACTGGCCGTCAGGGCCGCAGGCAGACTGCTAGAACCGGTGTGACATCCGCGGCCGTAAGTAGGTATGAGGCAGGTTGATGGGCCGTCTTGCTGTGATACGGATCTGGGCCCAAAAGGTAGCGTAGGAACTCTCTCAATGTGCCCCGGGGTGGAGCCCCAACCCTCCAGGGTCTTAGAGTTAGGGCTGCAGATCCGCTGTAAGGACTTTTGCTGTCAAACGGCTAGCTATGTTCCGTAGTATGGTGATGAAAGGCAACAATTTCACACACTCATTGAATGTTTCTCTCAATTAAGTCTTAGGATACTTCAGTTTGTCATAGGCAACAGTTTTTCTCTGTTTTCTAGAGGATTTTGGTTGTTAAAAGGTCTTATATTTCTCAAAATCGGAGAGAGCTCTCTGAATGTGCTGCCACTCTGCTCTGTGGCTAGCTCCGCCCCCCCAAGTCCTTCTTTTGACCCATTTTGCCAAAGGAAAGGAAGTTGCCTAATAATTATGCACACCTGATATAGGGTGTTGATGTCATTAGACCACACCCCTTCTCATTACAGAGATGCACATCACCTAATATGCTTAATTGGTAGTAGGCTTTCGAGCCTATACAGCTTGGAGTAAGACAACATGCATAAAGAGGATGATGTGGTCAAAATACTCATTTGCCTAATAATTCTGCACTCCCTGTATATATATATGGGGACGGTATGATCCCCGAAACTTCACAATAAATTTGTTAACCTTTCCAAGTCCAGTGAGTGCAGATCTTTTACTTATGCTTGGATACTGATGTTCCTGACACCCTGGCACTTTCTTGTGAGGTGTGAGTGCAAATCCCTCTTGAACTTATATATGCTCTCTCCCCCTCTCTTTTGCTCTCTCTCCCCCTCTCTTTTGCTCTCTCCCCCTCTCTTTTGCTCTTTCCCCCCTCTCTATTTTGCTCTCTCCCCCCCTCTCTTTTGCTCTCTCCCCCCCCCCCTCTCTTTTGCTCTCTCCCCCCCCCTCTCTTTTGCTCTCTCCCCCCCCTCTTTTTCGCTCTCTCCCCCCCCTCTTTTTCGCTCTCTCCCCCCCCCTCTTTTTCGCTCTCTCCCCCCCCTTTCTTTTGCTCTCTCCCCCACTCTCTTTTGCTCTCTCCCCCACTCTTTTGCTCTCTCCCCCACTCTTTTGCTCTCTCCCCCTCTCTTTTGCTAGCTCTCTCTCTCCCCCTCTCTTTTGCTTGCTCTCGCCCTCTCTTTTGCTCTCTCTCTCCCCCTCTCTTTTGTTCTCTCTCCCCCCCTCTCTTTTGCTCTCTCTCTCTCCCTCTCTTTTGCGCTCTCTCTCCCTTTCTTTTGCTCTCTCTCTCCCCCTCTCTTTTGCTCTCTCTCTCCCCCTCTCTTTTGCTCTTTCCCCCCTCTCTATTTTGCTCTCTCTCCCCTCTCTTTTGCTCTCTCACCCCTCTCTTTTGCTCTTTCCCCCACTCTATTTTGCTCTCTCTCCCCCTCTCTTTTGCTCTCTCCCCCTCTCTTTTGCTCTTTCCCCCTCTCTTTTGCTCTTTCCCCCTCTCTTTTGCTCTTTCCCCCTCTCTATTTTGCTCTCTCTCCCCTCTCTTTTGCTCTCTCCCCCCTCTCTTTTGCTCTTTCCCCCACTCTCTTTTGCTCTCTCCCCCCCTCTCTTTTGCTCTCTCCCCCCCTCTCTTTTGCTCTCTCCCCCACTCTCTTTTGCTCTCTCCCCCACTCTCTTTTGCTCTCTCCCCCACTCTCTTTTGCTCTCTCCCCCACTCTCTTTTGCTCTCTCCCCCACTCTCTTTTGCTCTCTCCCCCACTCTCTTTTGCTCTCTCCCCCTCTCTTTTGCTCTCTCCCCCTCTCTTTTGCTCTCTCTCTCCCCCTCTCTTTTGCTCTCTCTCTCCCCCTCTCTTTTGCTCTCTCTCTCCCCCTCTCTTTTGCTCTCTCTCCCTCTCTTTTGCTCTCTCTCTCCCCCCCTCTCTTTTGCTCTCTCTCTCCCCCCCTCTCTTTTGCGCTCTCTCCCCCTCTCTTTTGCTCTCTCCCCCCTCTCTTTTGCTCTCTCCCCCCTCTCTTTTGCTCTCTCCCCCCTCTCTTTTGCTCTCTCCCCCCTCTCTTTTGCTCTCTCTCTCCCCCCTCTCTTTTGCTCTCTCTCCCCCTCTCTTTTGCTCTCTCTCTCCCCTCTCTTTTGCTCTCTCTCTCCCCTCTCTCTTTTGCTCTTTCCCCCACTCTATTTTGCTCTCTCCCCCCCCTCTCTTTTGCTCTCTCCCCCACTCTCTTTTGCTCTCTCCCCCACTCTCTTTTGCTCTCTCCCCCACTCTCTTTTGCTCTCTCCCCCACTCTCTTTTGCTCTCTCCCCCACTCTCTTTTGCTCTCTCCCCCACTCTCTTTTGCTCTCTCCCCCACTCTCTTTTGCTCTCTCCCCCACTCTCTTTTGCTCTCTCCCCCACTCTCTTTTGCTCTCTCCCCACTCTCTTTTGCTCTCTCCCCACTCTCTTTTGCTCTCTCCCCACTCTCTTTTGCTCTCTCCCCCTCTCTTTTGCTAGCTCTCTCTCTCCCCCTCATTTTTGCTTGCTCTCGCCCTCTCTTTTGCTCTCTCTCTCCCCCTCTCTTTTGCTCTCTCCCCCTCTCTTTTGCTCTCTCCCCCTCTCTTTTGCTCTTTCCCCCTCTCTATTTTGCTCTCTCTCTCCCCTCTCTATTTTGCTCTCTCTCCCCTCTCTATTTTGCTCTTTCCCCCACTCTATTTTGCTCTCTCTCCCCTCTCTATTTTGCTCTTTCCCCCACTCTATTTTGCTCTCTCTCCCCCTCTCTTTTGCTCTCTCCCCCTCTCTTTTGCTCTTTCCCCCTCTCTATTTTGCTCTCTCTCCCCTCTCTTTTGCTCTCTCCCCCCTCTCTTTTGCTCTTTCCCCCACTCTATTTTGCTCTCTCCCCCCCTCTCTTTTGCTCTCTCCCCCCTCTCTTTTGCTCTCTCCCCCCCCCCTCTCTTTTGCTCTCTCCCCCACTCTCTTTTGCTCTCTCCCCCACTCTCTTTTGCTCTCTCCCCCACTCTCTTTTGCTCTCTCCCCCACTCTCTTTTGCTCTCTCCCCCACTCTCTTTTGCTCTCTCCCCCACTCTCTTTTGCTCTCTCCCCCACTCTCTTTTGCTCTCTCTCCCCCTCTTTTTTGCTCTCTCTCCCCCTCTCTTTTGCTCTCTCTCCCTCTCTTTTGCTCTCTCTCTTCCCCTCTCTTTTGCTCTCTCTCTTCCCCTCTCTTTTGCTCTCTCCCCCCTCTCTTTTGCTCTCTCCCCCCTCTCTTTTGCTCTCTCCCCCCCTCTCTTTTGCTCTCTCCCCCCCTCTCTTTTGCTCTCTCCCCCCTCTCTTTTGCTCTCTCCCCCCTCTCTTTTGCTCTCTCCCCCCCTCTCTTTTGCTCTCTCTCTCCCCCCTCTCTTTTGCTCTCTCCCCCCTCTCTTTTGCTCTCTCTCTCCCCCTCTCTTTTGCTCTCTCCCCCTCTCTTTTGCTCTCTCTCTCCCCCTCTCTTTTGCTCTCTCTCTCCCCCTCTCTTTTCTCTCTACCCCCTCTCTTTTGCTCTCTCCCCCTCTCTTTTGCTCTCTCTCTCCCCCCTCTCTTTTGCTCTCTCTCTCCCCCTCTCTTTTCTCTCTACCCCCTCTCTTTTGCTCTCTCCCCCCTCTCTTTTGCTTTCTCCCCCCTCTCTTTTGCTTTCTCCCCCCTCTCTTTTGCTCCCCCCCTCTCTTTTGCTCTCTCCACCACTCTTTTGCTCTCCCCCATCTCTTTTGCTCTCCCTCTCCTCCCTCTCTTTTGCTCTCTCTCTCCCCCTCTCATTTGCTCTCTCTCCCCCTCTCTTTTGCTCTCTCTCTCCCCCTCTCATTTGCTCTCTCTCTCTCTCTCCCCCCTCTCTTTTGCTCTCTCCCCCCATCTCTTTTGCTCTCTCCCCCCCATCTCTTTTGCTCTCTCCCCCCTCTCTTTTGCTCTCTCCCCCCCCTCTCTTTTGCTCTCTCCCCCCTCTCTTTTGCTCTCTCCCCCCCCCTCTCTTTTGCTCTCTCTCCCCTCTCATTTGCTCTCTCTCCCCTCTCATTTGCTCTCTCTCTCCCCCTCTCATTTGCTCTCTCCCTCCTCTCTTTTGCTCTCTCCCCCCTCTCTTTTGCTCTCTCCCCCCCCCTCTATTTTGCTCTCTCCCACACTCTATTTTGCTCTCTCACCCCCCTCTCTTTTGCTCTCTCCTCCCCTCTCTTTTGCTCTCTCCCCCCCCCTCTCTTTTGCTCTCTCCCCCACTCTCATTTGCTCTCTCCCCCACTCTCATTTGCTCTCTCCCCCACTCTCATTTGCTCTCTCCCCCTCTCTTTTGCTAGCTCTCTCTCTCCCCCTCTCTTTTGCTCTCTCTCTCCCCCTCTCTTTTGCTCTCTCTCTCCCCCTCTGTTTTGCTCTCTCCCCCTCTCTTTTGTTCTCTCTCCCACCCTCTCTTTTGCTCTCTCTCTCCCCCCTCTCTTTTGCTCTCTCCCCCTCTCTTTTGCTCTCTCTGTCCCCCCTCTCTTTTGCTCTCTCCTCCTCTCTATTGCTCTCTCTCCCCCCCTCTCTTTTGTTCTCTCTCTCTCTCCCCCCTCATTTGCTCTTGCTCCCCCTCTCATTTGCTCTCTCTCCCCCCTCTCATTTGCTCTCTCTCCCCCTCTCTTTTGCTCTCTCTCTCCCCCTCTCTTTTGCTCTCTCTCTCCCCCTCTCTTTTGCTCTCTCTCTCCCCCTCTCTTTTGCTCTCTCTCTCCCCCTCTCTTTTGCTCTCTCTCTCCCCCCCTCTCTTTTGCTCTCTCTCCCCCCCTCTCATTTGCTCTCTCTCCCCCCCCTCTCATTTGCTCTCTCCCCCTCCTCTTTTTTTGCTCTTCCCCTCTCTTTTTTTCCTCTCTCCCCCCTGTCTTTTGCTCTCTTTCTTCCCTCTTTTGCGCTTTCTCTCTCTCACGGACACACCCACTCCAGCCGTCCACGCCCACCTAACCTGCTCCCACCTGGGCACGCCCTCCAGCATGGCCGCTTTGTCTGGCCACGCCCATATCACAGCGCTCCCGTCCAGCCACGGACGCTTCCACCCACCCTCTCTGCTGTCTGAACCTAACAGCCAGGTATGTTTGTCCTTGCGCAGTCTACTGCACATGATAGCTTTGGACAAATATACCTGCCCTTTAATATTATAGGATATATATATATACACATATATATATGGGGACGGTATGATCCCCGAAACTTCACAATAAATTTGTTAACCTTTCCAAGTCCAGTGAGTGCAGATCTTTTACTTATGCTTGGATACTGATGTTCCTGACACCCTGGCACTTTCTTGTGAGGTGTGAGTGCAAATCCCTCTTGAACTTATATATGCTCTCTCCCCCTCTCTTTTGCTCTCTCCCCCCTCTCTTTTGCTCTTTCCCCCACTCTATTTTGCTCTCTCCCCCACTCTATTTTGCTCTTTCCCCCACTCTATTTTGCTCTCTCCCCCCCTCTCTTTTGCTCTCTCCCCCCCCCCCCCTCTCTTTTGCTCTCTCCCCCCCCCCTCTCTTTTGCTCTCTCCCCCCCTCTCTTTTGCTCTCCCCCCCCCTCTCTTTTGCTCTCTCCCCCCCCTCTCTTTTGCTCTCTCCCCCCCCCTCTCTTTTGCTCTCTCCCCCCCCCTCTCTTTTGCTCTCTCCCCCCCCCCTCTCTTTTGCTCTCTCCCCCCCCCTCTCTTTTGCTCTCTCCCCCCCCTCTCTTTTGCTCTCCCCCCCCCCTCTCTTTTGCTCTCTCCCCCCCCCTCTCTTTTGCTCTCTCCCCCCCCCTCTCTTTTGCTCTCTCCCCCCCCCCACTCTCTTTTGCTCTCTCCCCCACTCTCTTTTGCTCTCTCCCCCACTCTCTTTTGCTCTCTCCCCCACTCTCTTTTGCTCTCTCCCCCACTCTCTTTTGCTCTCTCCCCCACTCTCTTTTGCTCTCTCCCCCACTCTCTTTTGCTCTATCCCCACTCTCTTTTGCTCTCTCCCCCTCTCTTTTGCTAGCTCTCTCTCTCCCCCTCTCTTTTGCTTGCTCTCGCCCTCTCTTTTGCTCTCTCTCTCCCCCTCTCATTTGCTCTCTCTCTCCCCCTCTCATTTGTTCTCTCCCCCCCCCCTCTCTTTTGTTCTCTCCCCCCCCCCTCTCTTTTGCTCTCTCTCTCTGTCATGATCCGGTGTACATGCGCTCAGGACACAGACCCTCGGGGCAGTGGTAGGGATTTGAAGACACCGACCCCTGACCCGGGGAAGAGTATCCTGGACGTGGATAGATGATATTCTGTGATTCATAGTTGCTAGAAGTTATTGTAGAATAAATGGAGAGTGCAACATTTGTATACAATATATTCTGAGTTCACTGTGACTTATAGTTAGTTAATAGAAGTAACTGCAGGATTCAATGAGAGAAAAATATAGCAAAGTGGAATGTTCAGGCTTCAGAGTAATCTGGTAAAAGATTGACACTTAGATGCAAACTAAGGATTGTTGCAGGTTCACAGTACATAATATTATATAAAGCTGTATGTCAGAGTTAAAGCACAGCTGCACAGGTACTTAGACAAGATGCAAATTTAGGCATTAATTACTGTTTGTGCATTTAGATGCAAACTTGGTTTGTTGCAGGTTCACAGTACATATTATTATAAAGAGCTGTATTTCAGTAATTAGCAGAGCAGCACAGGTGAAAGTTAAGTTTAAGGCATCAATTACTGTTTGAACATATATTGGAGAATCACAGGAAAGCTTTTAATTTAACACATAGATGCAGAGTTCAGAATATGTTAACATATTTGCAGCAGGATATTTCAGCAATGACAACTTGTAGCAGAGAAATAGTTATAAAGTTCTGAGTAGGATGCTGTTGTAATTAGAGAGAGATGATAACCAAAAGTATGCTTGATTTATAATAAAGTTCTGAATTTGTTAAGTAGCAGTGTCCAGGAAACAGAAAATGGAATTATTTGGATACTTGCGATTTGATGATTTTAGGCATTGGAATAGAAAATGCTGTAGGTTGAAATAGTTGGTAAATTCATACAGGAAACAGTCACAGACCTCTGTTGTTCAGGATCACAACTTTAATGTTAATGCAAGGCACATTAGACCTGAGAAGGCTTAAAAAGAGGCTGAGGTAATCAGGTGCATGAATGATTAATCAGGCAGGCAGGCAAGCTGAATGTGAATACTGCCCAAATGCAGCAATCAGAGAAGGATTTCTTAAAGGGATAGTAACATTAGGCTGAGATATGTTACAGATTCCCCTCCTTAAAGGCGACCTCCGGGCGCCCAATACAATCCAAAAGGAGAGAGAACAAAATTGATATGGAGAATCGGTAGTAGGTGTATGAAGGTAGTGAGTCCAATCGGAAATCAAGAAAGGAGGGTTGGAGATCTCTTGAAAAAGTTGAATGACGAAGTAAAGGCCATGTAATTCAGGTATCAAAAGATCTTGACAATGATGAGAGCAAAACTTGAAGTCAACTTTTTTGTAGTCATTGTGAGAATGCATGAACGTAACATACAATGAGCTTCCTACCACAGAATCATCCTGAGGGTAGACAGGTGGATGTTCTTCATGATAGATGACCATGTACATAGCCAATGAAAAGGCAGCCAGTCCTAGAGATATGAATAGGCTTTCCTCAGCTTCAGAAATAGAGATGCAGCATTCTGGATTGATAACCAGATTAACCACCTTTGGGTCAGAGATTTGAGTATCCTCAGAATTAACCTCTTGGCTGAGGATTAGATATACTCCAAAAGAAAAAGCTATAGCCACTTCTAACGCAATAGCAGGGCTTTCTTCAAAATAGGAGATAGGAGTGTAGAGTGCAAGATTTGTCCAGTTCTTGCCATCTTCTAATTCAAAAGGAAATGTCTCCTTACTGGATTCAGAATCAAAAGTGTTCTCACTAAGAATAGGTATATGAATGTCCACACCAGGGCAAGGTTCAGGAATACCCACATCTGGGCAAGGTTCAGTCATATCATCAGTAGGATCAGGTGAAGGAATGCCCATGTCAGGGCAATGTTCAGAAGTACCCACATCTGGGCAAGGTTCAGGAATATCCTCAGTAGGATCGGGTGAAGGAATGCCCATTCCAGGGCAATGTTCAGAAGTACCCACATCTGGGCAAGGTTCAGTCATATCCTCAGTAGGATCAGGTGAAGGAATGCCCATGCCAGGGCAAGGTTCAACTATAGAGAAAGAAAAAGAACCCACTTTAGAGCCAGGAACCATACTCTCTTCTGAGCAGAGGGCAAGGCTTTCTTCAGGGTTCATAAACGAAGAATTAACAAGACCCACTTTAGAGCCAAGAACCATACTCGCTTCTGAGTAGAGGGCATGGCTATCTTCAGGATCAAGTATTATTACACCCATTTCTGGGTTAAACAAAGGAATACCCATACCAGGGTCAAAAACAGGAGAGTCCACCTTGATGTCAGGTTTAGTAGTATAATCATGGAAAACAGGAACAGGAATGGGCACAGGGGAATCTTCTTGAAGAACTTTTGTACAAGTTTCAGGTTCAAGAATGTCCACTTGCGAACTTGGTTCAAAGTTGTCCTCACAGGATTGAGTATCAGGAATTCCTGTACAGGAAACTGATGTAGTAGAAAATGTAGGTTGGTGCAAAATATCTCCCAAGGGAAACAATTCCTTAGATGCAGTAACAGAAGAATTTTGAGAAGGTGAAGTGTACTGAAATATGCCACACTCAGGTAGATGCAAAGGAATTGTGACACAAGATTCTGACTGAGAAGTTGTCTGGGGTTCAGCAGGCATACTTATTTGAGTTTGAATATCAGAGCTAAATTCTCCAGGGACTATCTCTGGTAAACTGTTAGATTGTATATCTGGATCAAAATTATCTTTTGTTTCTAGCACAGGATTTATAGACATTGAGGCAGCATGAGTGGGATGCAAGAAATCAATAGTTGGAAACAGTTTTTTTAGTTGTTGTAGAGTCTGAGAAGAGATACCATTAGATGCTTTAAGAACAGACAGATGGTGACTAGAGACAACATCCAGCTTGGTGTTGACAGTGTCATGAGGCAAGAGAGGGTCTGGTACAACAGAAACTAAAACAGGAGAATCAGGCTGAGTTTCCTCTTTGCACTTCTGATTTTCTGTGGGCAGAAAGACGTTCTTCTTCTTCTTCTTCTTTTTCTTAGAGTGCTTAGATAACTGATATTTCTTCCCAGTATGAGGCTTCTTAGGTTGCTGCCATTGTGGCTTGTAGTAAGGTTGAGAACAGAAGTCATCTTCATCACTGGATGCATAATTCTGATGTGATAAATCAGCATAGTAGTTGAGGGGACCTTTACTCCTAACAGCAGTCTGTAAACCAGATGTCTTTTCTTCCGGCTCTGAATCTGTCCAATCTAACAAATCCATGGTACTATCAGAAATAGGAAGATCAGTATTTCCATGAGAGGTTTCATGATGGGCGCTGTCTGTATCATCCATATTGTAAATATAACAACCAAGGATGTCATTATAGCAAATAGGTTGCGGTTTTGTCTTAGTTTGTGACAAATTAAATTTGCGCTCATACCAGTCTAATGCCAATTCAGCTGGATCTGTGAAGTCATCCTCCTTGTTAACATATTCAGACTCAGAATCAGTATCATCAGGATAGGAATCACAAACAGGAGGAGTAGATGGTATTCTGGAACAGTAGTCCTGTCTCTTTAAATCTTTGAAAGCCTGATTTTTTTCTGCTGAAGCTATGGTTAAATCCTCTTCATTTTCATAGTCAGATTCAGGATCAGTTTCACCAAAATGGTAACCACGAACATGAGTAGAGGATTGTCTAGAATGGGAGTACTGTGTCTTTAAATTTTTTAAAGTTTGAAAATCTTCTGTTTTTCCTTTAGGGAGTGCTTGGGTCTGAGTTATGTTGTAATTTTTTATTTTCCTTTGAGGGTCGGTGCATCCACTACCACTGCGGATCCCTTTTTTGGGCATTAACATTCTGTCATGATCCGGTGTACATGCACTCAGGACACAGACCCTCGGGGCAGTGGTAGGGATTTGAAGACACCAACCCCTGACCCGGGGAAGAGTATCCTGGACGTGGATAGATGATATTCTGTGATTCATAGTTGCTAGAAGTTATTGTAGAATAAATGGAGAGTGCAACATTTGTATACAATATATTCTGAGTTCACTGTGACTTATAGTTAGTTAATAGAAGTAACTGCAGGATTCAATGAGAGAAAAATATAGCAAAGTGGAATGTTCAGGCTTCAGAGTAATCTGGTAAAAGATTGACACTTAGATGCAAACTAAGGATTGTTGCAGGTTCACAGTACATAATATTATATAAAGCTGTATGTCAGAGTTAAAGCACAGCTGCACAGGTACTTAGACAAGCTGCAAGTTTAGGCATTAATTACTGTTTGTGCATTTAGATGCAAACTTGGTTTGTTGCAGGTTCACAGTATATAATATTATAAAGAGCTGTATGTCAGTAATTAGCAGAGCAGCACAGGTGAAAGTTAAGTTTAAGGCATCAATTACTGTTTGAACATATATTGGAGAATCACAGGAAAGCTTTTAATTGAACACATAGATGCAGAGTTCAGAATATGTTAACATATTTGCAGCAGGATATTTCAGCAATGACAACTTGTAGCAGAGAAATAGTTATAAAGTTCTGAGTAGGATGCTGTTGTAATTAGAGAGAGATGATAACCAAAAGTATGCTTGATTTATAATAAAGTTCTGAATGTGTTAAGTAGCAGTGTCCAGGAAACCGAAAATGGAATTATTTGGATACTTGCGATTTGATGATTTTAGGCATTGGAATAGAAAATGCTGTAGGTTGAAATAGTTGGTAAATTCATACAGGAAACAGTCACAGACCTCTGTTGTTCAGGATCACAACTTCAATGTTAATGCAAGGCACATTAGACCTGAGAAGGCTTAAAAAGAGGCTGAGGTAATCAGGTGCATGAATGATTAATCAGGCAGGCAGGCAAGCTGAATGTGAATACTGCCCAAATGCAGCAATCAGAGAAGGATTTCTTAAAGGGATAGTGACATTAGGCTGAGATATGTTACACTCTCTCCCCCTCTCTTTTGCGCTCTCTCTCCCCCTCTCTTTTGCTCTCTCTCTCCCCCTCTCTTTTGCTCTCTCTCTCCCCCTCTCTTTTGCTCTCTCCCCCTCTCTTTTGCTCTCTCTCTTCCCCTCTCTTTTGCTCTCTCCCCCCTCTCTTTTGCTCTCTCCCCCCTCTCTTTTGCTCTCTCTCTCCCCCTCTCTTTTGCTCTCTCTCTCCCCCACTCTTTTGCTCTCTCTCTCCCCCTCTCTTTTGCTCTCTCTCTCTCTCTCTCTCTCTCTCTCTCCCCTCTCTTTTGCTCTCTCTCTCCCCCTCTCTTTTGCTCTCTCTCTCCCCCTCTCTTTTGTTCTCTCTCTCCCCCTCTCTTTTGTTCTCTCTCTCCCCCTCTCTTTTGTTCTCTCTCTCTCTCCCCCTCTCTTTTGTTTTCTCTCTCTCCCCCTCTCTTTTGCTCTCGCTCCCCCCTCTCATTTGCTCTCGCTCCCCCTCTCAATTGCTCTCTCTCCACCTCTCTTTTGCTCTTTCTCTCCCCCTCTCATTTGCTCTCTCTCTCCCTCTCTTTTGCTCTCTCTCTCCCCCTCTCTTTTGCTCTCTCTCTCTTCCCTCTTTTGCACTCTCTCTCTCTCACGGACACACCCACTCCAGCCAGCAACGCCCACCTAACCTGCTCCCACCCGGGCACGCCCTCCAGCACGGCCGCTCTACCTGGCCACGCCCATATCACGGCGCTCCAGTCCGGCCACGGACGCTTCCGCCCACCCTCTCTGCTGTCTGATCCTAACAGCCAGGTATGTTTGTCCTCACGCAGTCTACTGCGCATGATAGCTTCGGACAAATATACCTGCCCTTTTATATTATAGGATATATATATATATATATATATATGGGGACGGTATGATCCCCGAAACTTCACAATAAATTTGTTAACCTTTCCAAGTCCAGTGAGTGCAGATCTTTTACTTATGCTTGGATACTGATGTTCCTGACACCCTGGCACTTTCTTGTGAGATGTGAGTGCAAATCCCTCTTGAACTTATATATGCTCTCTCCCCCCTCTCTTTTGCTCTCTCCCCCTCTCTTTTGCTCTCTCCCCCCTCTCTCTTTTGCTCTCTCCCCCCTCTCTTTTGCTCTCTCCCCCCCTCTCTTTTGCTCTCTCCCCCCCTCTCTTTTGCTCTCTCCCCCCTCTATTTTGCTCTCTCCCCCCCCTCTATTTTGCTCTCTCCCCCCCCTCTCTTTTGCTCTCTCCCCCCCCTCTCTTTTGCTCTCTCCCCCACTCTCTTTTGCTCTCTCCCCCACTCTCTTTTGCTCTCTCCCCCACTCTCTTTTGCTCTCTCCCCCCTCTCTTTTGCTCTCTCCCCCTCTCTTTTGCTCGCTCTCTCTCTCCCCCACTCTTTTGCTCTCTCTCTCCCCTCTCATTTGCTCTCTCTCTCCCCTCTCATTTGCTCTCTCTCTCCCCCTCTCTTTTGTTCTCTCTCCCCCCTCTCTTTTGTTCTCTCTCCCCCCCTCTCTTTTGCTCTCTCTCCCCCTCTCTTTTGCTCTCTCTCCCCCTCTCTTTTGCTCTCTCTCTCTCTCCCCCTCTCTTTTGCTCTCTCTCTCTCCCCCTCTCTTTTGCTCTCTCTCTCTTCCCCCTCTCTTTTGTTCTCTCTCTCCCCCTCTCTTTTGTTCTCTCTCCCCCCTCTCTTTTGTTCTCTCTCCCCCCTCTCTTTTGTTCTCTCTCCCCCCTCTCTTTTGCTCTCTCTCTCCCCCTCTCTTTTGCTCTCTCTCCCCCTCTCTTTTGCTCTCTCTCTCTCCCCCTCTCTTTTGCTCTCTCTCCCCCCCTCTCTTTTGCTCTCTCCCGCCTCTCTTTTGCTCTCTCCCCCTCTCTTTTGCTCTCTCCCCCTCACTTTTGCTCTCTCTCCCCCTCTCTTTTGCTCTCTCTCCCCCTCTCTTTTGGGCTCTCTCTCCCCCTCTCTTTTGCGCTCTCTCTCCCCCTCTCTTTTGCTCTCTCCCCCTCTCTTTTGCTCTCTCTCCCTCTCTTTTGCTCTCTCTCCCCCTCTCTTTTGCTCTCTCTCTTCCCCTCTCTTTTGCTCTCTCTCTTCCCCTCTCTTTTGCTCTCTCTCTTCCCCTCTCTTTTGCTCTCTCCCCCCTCTCTTTTGCTCTCTCCCCCCTCTCTTTTGCTCTCTCTCTCCCCCTCTCTTTTGCTCTCTCTCTCCCCCTCTCTTTTGCTCTCTCTCTCCCCCTCTCTTTTGCTCGCTCTCTCCCCCTCTCTTTTGCTCTCTCTCTCTCTCCCCTCTCTTTTGCTCTCTCTCTCTCTCCCCTCTCTTTTGCTCTCTCTCTCCCCCTCTCTTTTGCTCTCTCTCTCCCCCTCTTTTGTTCTCTCTCTCCCCCTCTCTTTTGTTCTCTCTCTCCCCCCTCTCTTTTGTTCTCTCTCTCCCCCTCTCTTTTGTTTTCTCTCTCTCCCCCTCTCTTTTGCTCTCGCTCCCCCCCTCTCATTTGCTCTCGCTCCCCCTCTCAATTGCTCTCTCTCCACCTCTCTTTTGCTCTTTCTCTCCCCCTCTCATTTGCTCTCTCTCTCCCTCTCTTTTGCTCTCTCTCTCCCCCTCTCTTTTGCTCTCTCTCTCTTCCCTCTTTTGCACTCTCTCTCTCTCTCACGGACACACCCACTCCAGCCAGCAACGCCCACCTAACCTGCTCCCACCCGGGCACGCTCTCCAGCACGGCCGCTCTGCCTGGCCACGCCCATATCACGGCGCTCCAGTCCGGCCACGGACGCTTCCGCCCACCCTCTCTGCTGTCTGATCCTAACAGCCAGGTATGTTTGTCCTCACGCAGTCTACTGCGCATGATAGCTTCGGACAAATATACCTGCCCTTTTATATTATAGGATATATATATATATATATATATATATATATATATATATATATATATATATATGGGGACGGTATGATCCCCGAAACTTCACAATAAATTTGTTAACCTTTCCAAGTCCAGTGAGTGCAGATCTTTTACTTATGCTTGGATACTGATGTTCCTGACACCCTGGCACTTTCTTGTGAGGTGTGAGTGCAAATCCCTCTTGAACTTATATATGCTCTCTCCCCCCTCTCTTTTGCTCTCTCCCCCCTCTCTTTTGCTCTCTCCCCCCCTCTCTCTTTTGCTCTCTCCCCCCTCTCTTTTGCTCTCTCTCCCCCCTCTCTTTTGCTCTCTCCCCCCCCTCTATTTTGCTCTCTCCCCCCCCTCTATTTTGCTCTCTCCCCCCCTCTATTTTGCTCTCTCCCCCCCTCTCTTTTGCTCTCTCCCCCACTCTCTTTTGCTCTCTCCCCCACTCTCTTTTGCTCTCTCCCCCACTCTCTTTTGCTCTCTCCCCCCTCTCTTTTGCTCTCTCCCCCACTCTTTTGCTCTCTCTCTCCCCTCTCATTTGCTCTCTCTCTCCCCTCTCATTTGCTCTCTCTCTCCCCCTCTCTTTTGTTCTCTCTCTCCCCCTCTCTCTCCCCCTCTCTTTTGCTCTCTCTCCCCCTCTCTTTTGCTCTCTCTCCCCCCTCTCTTTTGCTCTCTCTCCCCCCTCTCTTTTGCTCTCTCTCCCCCTCTCTTTTGCTCTCTCTCTCTCTCCCCTTCTCTTTTGCTCTCTCTCTCCCCCTCTCTTTTGCTCTCTCTCTCCCCCTCTCTTTTGCTCTCTCTCTCCCCCTCTCTTTTGTTCTCTCTCTCCCCCTCTCTTTTGTTCTCTCTCTCTCTCCCCCCTCTCATTTGCTCTTGCTCCCCCTCTCATTTGCTCTCTCTTCACCTCTCTTTTGCTCTTTCTCTCCCCCTCTCTTTTGCTCTCTCTCTCACCCTCTCTTTTGCTCTCTCTCTCCCCCTCTCTTTTGCTCTCTCTCTCCCCCTCTCTTTTGCTCTCACTCTCCCCCCCTCTCATTTGCTCTCTCCCCCTCTCTTTTTCTTCTGTTATGTGTGATCAGTCCACGGGTCTTCATTACTTCTGGGATATAACTCCTCCCCAACAGGAAATGCAAGAGGATTCACCCAGCAGAGCTGCATATAGCTCCTCCCCTCTACGTCAGTCCCAGTCATTCTCTTGCACCCAACGACTAGATAGGATGTGTGAGAGGACTATGGTGATTATACTTAGTTTTTATGACTTCAATCAAAAGTTTGTTATTTTACAATAGCACCGGAGCGTGTTATTACTTCTCTGGCAGAGTTTGAGGAAGAATCTGCCAGAGTTTTTTACTATGATTTTAACCGGAGTAGTTAAGATCATATTGCTGTTCTCGGCCATCTGAGGGAGGTAAAAGCTTCAGATCAGGGGACAGCGGGCAGATGAATCTGCATTGAGGTATGTAGCAGTTTTTATTTTCTGAATGGAATTGATGAGAAAATCCTGCCATACCGTTATAATGACATGTATGTATACACTTCAGTATTCTGGGGATGGTATTTCACCGGAACTACTCTGTTAAAAGTCACTAATCCTTTTAATAAGTATTTATCATGTTAAACGTTTTTGCTGGAATGTAGAATCGTTTACATTGCTGAGGTACTGAGTGAATAAATATTTGGGCATTATTTTCCACTTGGCAGTTGTTTGCTTTTAATTGTGACAGTTTCGTTTCTCTTCACTGCTGTGTGTGAGAGGGAGGGGCCGTTTTTGGCGCTCTTTGCTACGCATCAAAAATTTCCAGTCAGCTACTCTTATATTTCCTGCATGATCCGGTTCATCTCTGACAGATCTCAGGGGTCTTCAAACTTCTTTAGAGGGAGGTATATTCTCTCAGCAGAGCTGTGAGAATTTTATATTGACTGTGAATAAAAACGTTGCTCTGTAATTTTTATGTCAAAATTAATTATGTTATTTTACTAATGGGAACAAACCTTTGCTAAAAGTTGTGTTGTTTTAAAGTTTGATGCTATAACTGTTTTTCAGTTCATTATCTCAACTGTCATTTAATCGTTTAGTACCTCTTTGAGGCACAGTACGTTTTTGCTAAAAAAGATTATAACCAAGTTGCAAGTTTATTGCTAGTGTGTTAAACATGTCTGACTCAGAGGAAGATATCTGTGTCATTTGTTCCAATGCCAAGGTGGAGCCCAATAGAAATTTATGTACTAACTGTATTGATGCTACTTTAAATAAAAGTCAATCTGTACAATGTGAACAAATTTCACCAAACAGCGAGGGGAGAGTTATGCCGACTAACTCGCCTCACGCGGCAGTACCTGCATCTCCCGCCCGGGAGGTGCGTGATATTATGGCGCCTAGTACATCTGGGCGGCCATTACAGATAACATTACAAGATATGGCTACTGTTATGACTGAAGTTTTGTCTAAATTACCAGAACTAAGAGGCAAGCGTGATCACTCTGGGGTGAGAACAGAGTGCGCTGACAATACTAGGGCCATGTCTGATACTGCGTCACAGCTTGCAGAGCATGAGGACGGAGAGCTTCATTCTGTGGGTGACGGTTCTGATCCAAACAGATTGGATTCAGATATTTCAAATTTTAAATTTAAATTGGAGAACCTCCGTGTATTACTAGGGGAGGTCTTAGCAGCTCTCAATGATTGTAACACCGTTGCAATACCAGAGAAACTGTGTAGGTTGGATAAATACTTTGCGGTACAGGCGAGTACTGACGTTTTTCCTATACCTAAGAGACTAACTGAAATTGTTACTAAGGAATGGGATAGACCCGGTGTGCCGTTCTCACCCCCTCCAATATTTAGAAAGATGTTTCCAATAGACGCCACCACTCGGGACTTATGGCAAACGGTCCCTAAGGTGGAGGGAGCAGTTTCTACTTTAGCTAAGCGTACCACTATCCCGGTGGAGGATAGCTGTGCTTTTTCAGATCCAATGGATAAAAAATTAGAGGGTTACCTTAAGAAAATGTTTGTTCAACAAGGTTTTATATTGCAACCCCTTGCATGTATCGCGCCGATTACGGCTGCAGCAGCATTTTGGATTGAGTCTCTGGAAGAGAACCTTAGTTCATCTACGCTAGACGACATCACGGACAGGCTTAGAGTCCTTAAACTAGCTAATTCATTTATTTCGGAGGCCGTAGTACATTTAACCAAACTTACGGCTAAGAACTCAGGATTCGCCATACAGGCACGTAGGGCGCTGTGGCTAAAATCCTGGTCAGCTGATGTTACTTCTAAGTCCAAATTACTTAATATACCTTTCAAGGGGCAGTCTTTATTTGGGCCCGGTTTGAAAGAAATTATCGCTGACATTACAGGAGGTAAGGGCCACGCCCTACCTCAAGACAAAGCCAAAGCTAAGGCTAGACAATCTAATTTTCGTCCCTTTCGGAATTTCAAAACAGGAGCAGCATCAACCTCCACTGCACCAAAACAGGAAGGAGCTGTTGCTCGTTACAGGCAAGGCTGGAAGCCTAACCAGTCCTGGAACAAGAGCAAGCAGGCCAGGAAACCTGCTGCTGCCCCAAAGACAGCATGAACCGAAAGCCCCCGATCCGGGACCGGATCTAGTGGGGGGCAGACTTTCTCTCTTCGCCCAGGCCTGGGCAAGAGATGTTCAGGATCCCTGGGCACTAGAGATCATATCTCAGGGATACCTTCTAGACTTCAAATTATCTCCCCCAAGAGGGAGATTTCATCTGTCAAGGTTGTCAACAAACCAGATAAAGAAAGAAGCGTTTCTACGCTGTGTACAAGATCTGTTATTAATGGGAGTGATCCATCCGGTTCCGCGGTCGGAACAAGGACAAGGGTTCTACTCAAACCTGTTTGTGGTTCCCAAAAAAGAGGGAACTTTCAGGCCAATCTTAGATTTAAAGATTCTAAACAAATTCCTAAGAGTTCCATCGTTCAAAATGGAAACTATTCGGACAATCTTACCCATGATCCAAAAGGGTCAGTACATGACCACAGTGGATTTAAAAGATGCTTACCTTCACATACCGATCCACAAAGATCATCACCGGTATCTAAGGTTTGCCTTCTTAGACAGGCACTACCAGTTTGTAGCTCTTCCATTCGGATTGGCTACGGCTCCAAGAATCTTCACAAAGGTTCTGGGTGCCCTTCTGGCGGTACTAAGACCGCGAGGGATTTCGGTAGCTCCGTACCTAGACGACATTCTAATACAAGCTTCAAGCTTTCAAACTGCCAAGTCTCATACAGAGCTAGTTCTGGCATTTCTAAGGTCGCATGGATGGAAAGTGAACGAAAAGAAGAGTTCTCTTTTTCCTCTCACAAGAGTTCCATTCTTGGGGACTCTTATAGATTCTGTAGAAATGAAGATTTACCTGACAGAAGACAGGTTAACAAAGCTTCAAAATGCGTGCCGTGTCCTTCATTCCATTCAACACCCGTCAGTAGCTCAATGCATGGAGGTGATCGGCTTAATGGTAGCGGCAATGGACATAGTACCTTTTGCACGCCTACACCTCAGACCGCTGCAATTGTGCATGCTAAGTCAGTGGAATGGGGATTACTCAGATTTGTCCCCTACTCTGAATCTGAATCAAGAGACCAGAAATTCTCTTCTATGGTGGCTTTATCGGCCACACCTGTCCAGGGGGATGCCATTCAGCAGGCCAGACTGGACAATTGTAACAACAGACGCCAGCCTACTAGGTTGGGGCGCTGTCTGGAATTCTCTGAAGGCTCAGGGACTATGGAATCAGGAGGAGAGTCTCCTTCCAATAAACATTCTGGAATTGAGAGCAGTTCTCAATGCCCTTCTGGCTTGGCCCCAATTAACAACTCGGGGGTTCATCAGGTTTCAGTCGGACAATATCACGACTGTAGCGTACATCAACCATCAGGGAGGGACAAGAAGCTCCCTAGCAATGATGGAAGTATCAAGGATAATTCGCTGGGCAGAGTCTCACTCTTGCCACCTGTCAGCAATCCACATCCCGGGAGTGGAGAACTGGGAGGCGGATTTCTTGAGTCGCCAGACTTTTCATCCGGGGGAGTGGGAACTTCATCCGGAGGTCTTTGCCCAAATACTTCGAAGTTGGGGCAATCCAGAGATAGATCTCATGGCGTCTCGCCAGAACGCCAAACTTCCTCGCTACGGGTCCAGATCCAGGGATCCGGGAGCGGTTCTGATAGATGCTTTGACAGCACCTTGGAACTTCGGGATGGCTTATGTGTTTCCACCCTTCCCGCTGCTTCCTCGATTGATTGCCAAAATCAAACAGGAGAGAGCATCAGTGATTCTAATAGCGCCTGCATGGCCACGCAGGACCTGGTATGCAGATCTAGTGGACATGTCATCCTGTCCGCCTTGGTCTCTACCTCTAAGACAGGACCTTCTGATACAGGGTCCGTTCAAACATCAAAATCTAACTTCTCTGAAGCTGACTGCTTGGAAATTGAACGCTTGATTTTATCAAAACGTGGTTTTTCAGAGTCGGTTATTGATACCCTGATACAGGCTAGGAAGCCTGTTACCAGAAAGATTTACCATAAAATATGGCGTAAATACTTATACTGGTGCGAATCCAAAGGTTACTCCTGGAGTAAGGTTAGGATCGCTAGGATATTGTCTTTTCTACAAGAAGGTTTAGAAAAGGGTTTATCAGCTAGTTCATTAAAGGGACAGATTTCAGCTCTGTCCATCTTGTTACACAGGCGTCTGTCAGAAAATCCAGACGTCCAGGCCTTTTGTCAGGCTTTAGCTAGGATCAAGCCTGTGTTTAAAACTGTTGCTCCGCCATGGAGTTTAAACTTAGTTCTTAACGTTTTACAGGGTGTTCCGTTTGAACCCCTTCATTCCATTGATATAAAATTGTTGTCTTGGAAAGTTCTGTTTTTAATGGCTATTTCCTCGGCTCGAAGAGTCTCTGAGTTATCAGCCTTACATTGTGATTCTCCTTATCTGATTTTTCACTCAGACAAGGTAGTTCTGCGTACTAAACCTGGGTTCTTACCTAAGGTAGTCACTAACAGGAACATCAATCAAGAGATTGTTGTTCCATCTTTGTGCCCAAATCCTTCTTCAAAGAAGGAACGTCTTCTACACAATCTGGATGTAGTTCGTGCCCTCAAGTTCTACTTGCAGGCAACTAAAGATTTTCGCCAAACTTCTTCCCTGTTTGTCGTTTATTCTGGACAGAGGAGAGGTCAAAAAGCTTCTGCTACCTCTCTCTCTTTTTGGCTTCGTAGCATAATACGTTTAGCCTATGAGTCTGCTGGACAGCAGCCTCCTGAAAGAATTACAGCTCACTCCACTAGAGCTGTGGCTTCCACTTGGGCCTTTAAGAATGAGGCCTCTGTTGAACAGATTTGCAAGGCTGCAACTTGGTCTTCGCTTCATACTTTTTCCAAATTTTACAAATTTGACACTTTTGCTTCTTCGGAGGCTATTTTTGGGAGAAAGGTTCTTCAGGCAGTGGTTCCTTCTGTATAATGAGCCTGCCTATCCCTCCCGTCATCCGTGTACTTTTGCTTTGGTATTGGTATCCCAGAAGTAATGATGACCCGTGGACTGATCACACATAACAGAAGAAAACATAATTTATGCTTACCTGATAAATTCCTTTCTTCTGTTGTGTGATCAGTCCACGGCCCGCCCTGTTTTAAGGCAGCTAAATATCTTTTAAATTATTCTCCAGTCACCACTTCACCCTTGGTTACTCCTTTCTCGTTGATTCTTGGTCGAATGACTGGGACTGACGTAGAGGGGAGGAGCTATATGCAGCTCTGCTGGGTGAATCCTCTTGCATTTCCTGTTGGGGAGGAGTTATATCCCAGAAGTAATGAAGACCCGTGGACTGATCACACAACAGAAGAAAGGAATTTATCAGGTAAGCATAAATTATGTTTTTGCTCTCCCCCTCTCTTTTTTTCCTCTCTCCCCCCTGTCTTTTGCTCTCTCTCTTCCCTCTTTTGCGCTCTCTCTCTCTCACAGACACACCCACTCCAGCCGGCCACGCCCACCTAACCTGCTCCCACCCGGGCACTCCCTCCAGCACGGCCGCTCTTCCTGGCCACGCCCATATCACGGCGCTCCCTTCCGGCCATGGACGCTTCCGCCCACCCTCTCTGCTGTCTGATCCTAACAGCCAGGTATGTTTGTCCTCGCGCAGTCTACTGCGCATGATAGCTTCGGACAAATATACCTGCCCTTTTATATTATAGGATATATATATACATATATATATATATATATGGGGACGGTATGATCCCCGAAACTTCACAATAAATTTGTTAACCTTTCCAAGTCCAGTGAGTGCAGATCTTTTACTTATGCTTGGATACTGATGTTCCTGACACCCTGGCACTTTCTTGTGAGGTGTGAGTGCAAATCCCTCTTGAACTTATATATATATATATATCCCTGTATCTGCACTCACATTTCCTAGCAGTCGACAACCAGAATGCTAAGTCAAATGATCAGTATAAGTGCAAATGAGGGAATGTACTCTCTGGATTTAGAAAAATAATAATTTATGCTTACCTGATAAATTTATTTATTACCTGATATAGTGAGTCCACGGCTTGAGTCATTACTGTTGGGGATATCTCTCCTGGCCAGCAGGAGGAGGCAAGAGCATCACAGTTAAACTGCTATCACTCCTTTACCCATAAACCCTAGTCATTTGACCAAAGGGAAATAGAGAAAAAGGAGTAATACAAGGTGTAGAGGTGCCTGAGGTTATAGTCAAAAGAACAACTGTCTTAAAATAAAGGGTGGGGCAGTGGACTCACCATATCCAGAAAGAAATACATTTATCAGGTAAGCATACATTTTGTTTTTCTTTCCTAAGAGTCCACGACTTGAGTAATTACTTTGGCAACCAATACCCAAGCTAGAGGACACGGATAAATAGGGAGGGACAAGACAGGCAGTCCTAAACAGAAGGCACCACGGCTTGAAGAACCTTTCTCCCAAAAGAAGCCTCAGCCGAGGCAAAAGTATCAAATTTGGAAAAAGTATGTAGAGAAGATCAAATTGCAGCCTTGAAAATTTGTTCCACAGAAGCTTCATTTTTGAAAGCCCAAGAAGAGGAAACAGCTTTTGTGGAATGAGACGTAATTCTCTCAGGAGGCTGCTGTCCAGCCGTCTCATAAGCCAAATGAATTATAGTTCGTAACCAAAAGGAAAGAGTAGTAGCAGTAGCTTTTAAGGTCAGTAAAACAGGAAGTGCTTAACAAACACTTCCTGTTCCACAATTTTATGGCCAGCAATCAGTCTGGTATAAAAAGACCACTACTAACACCATAAAACCAGTCTTGATAAAGGTCTCTTTGTGACCGAAACGCGTCGACTGGTAAGCATAATTTCATTTTCTATTGATCTAAAAACAATCTACACCATCATATCTTTCTTTTACAGAAGGATCATCCAGGGATTATAGCAAAATATTTGCCAAGAAGATAGAATTTTGGGTTGGAAAACGGCTAGCAAGTACTGACACTGCTATTCATTATAAAACACTTGGAAAATCACCATAACTATTGCTGTTAGGATTCACAACACTTTAAGGATTATTGTTTTTTCTTAAAGAGACACACTACTTATAATTTATTGTTGGATTATTTTTTCTATTAAGTTTTCACTGTTGGACTATTTTTTGGACTATTATTTACATTTATATAAGTCACTATTTGAACACACCACAATGTTTTTGTAAATTTTTGGTTTTTCATTTTTCACAATCTTTGTTCTCAATTCACGTTTTTTGAAGATCAACCTAATTTTTTTGACCATTAATAAGTCTTGTACACTAATTTTTGCACACAACCTTTTTTGATACACATTTTTTACATTGGCATATTGCTGTCACAATATTTTTTACTTGACAATGCGTATGTGTTAAACACAGAGTTAAAGGTCTTACTCAGAGCCTTACACATTAGTTACTATTGGCAATATTTAGGAGCATTGCATAGAATCGAGAACATTATTGGTTAGATATTATTATATAACTGACTAATATATTTCACCTATTATGTGTATGTGGTAAACACAAAGTTGAATTTTTGTTGTGAGCCTTATACTTAATTTGGAATTTTTTATGAATATTTTTTAAGAGCAATGTTTACACAATTTTAAATGCCATATCTGCTATATAACTATTTGTTTTAACTATTCATTTAGCTATTATTGCTGTATAAATTTGTGTATGTGTATGTGGTAAACACAAAGTTGAATTTCTGTTGTGAGCCTTATACTAAATTTGGAATTTTTTAGGAATATTTTTAAGAGCAATGTTTGCAAAATTTTAAATGCTATATCTGTTACATAACTATTTGTTTTAACTATTCATTTAGCTATAATTGTTGCATAAATTTGATTGTTTATACATGGATACATGTTTTTAACTTATTTGTGTACTCAATAAATTGTTTATTGTAATCGTTTGATAATATTGCATTTGGTCCAGACCCAGCCTTCGTATAGTTGGCGCTTTGGTATACCTTATTAGTTTTATCTTTCCATTTTGACAACTAGGTGTCAAATTATCAAAGCCAGAAGTCTTATTTAGTAGGCGCTAGGTGCACTCCACTAGCAGTAGCTTTCTGACCTTTACGTTTCCCAGAGAAACAAAGAGGGCAGAGGACTGGCGAAAATCCTTAGTCGCCTGTAAGTAGAATTTAAGAGCACGTACAACATCCAAATTGTGTAGCAAACGTTCTAAGGAAGAAGAAGGATTAGGAGACGAGAGAGAACAACAATTTCCTGATTGATATTTCTATTAGACACAACTTTAGGAAGGAAACCTAACTTAGTACGAAGAACCACCTTATCGGCATTAAAAATAAGATAAGAGGAATCACACTGCAGAGCTGAGAGTTCTGAGACTTTTCAAGCAGAAGAGATAGCAACAAGAAACAAAACCTTCCAAGATAACAACTTAATGTCTATGGAATGCAACGGCTCAAACTGAGCCAGCTGTAAAACTTTAAGAACAAGGTTAAGGCTCCAAGGAGGAGCAACAGACTTAAAGACAGGCCTGATTTTGACCAAGGCCTGAGAAAAAGATTGCACATCTGGCACATCCGCCAAACATTTATGTAGTAAAACAGATAAAGCAGAAATCTGACCCTTCAGGGTACTGACTGACTATACTTTCTCCAGGCCTTCCTGAAGAAAAGATAAAATGCTAGGAATTCTAATTCTACTCCAAGAGGAGCCCTTGGATTCATACCAATAAATATATTTATGCCATATCTTATGGTAAATCATTTTAGTAACAGGCTTGTAAGCCTGAGTCATGGTCTCAATGACCGACTCAGAAAAACCTTGCTTAGACAGAATTAAGCATTCAATCTCCAAGCAGTCAGCTTCAGAGAAGCAAGATTTGGATGAAGGAAGGGACCCTGAATCAGGAGGTCCTTTCTCAGAGGTAGTCTCCAAGGTGGGAGAGATAACATCTCCACTAGGTATGCAAACCAGATCCTGCAAGGTCACGCAGGGGCTATTAGAATCACTGACTCCCTCACCTGTTTGATATGAGCAATGACTCGTGGAAGGAGAGCAAACGGAGGAAACAGGTATGCCAACCTGAATACCCAAGGAATTGCCAGAGCATCTATCAGAACGGCCTGCGGATCTCTTGACCTTGAACCTTCCTTGGAAGCTTGGCGTTCTGACGGGATGCCATTAGATCTAACTCTGGTACCCACCATTTGAGGACTAAGTGTAAAGAAGTAAGTTCCTGAGTGTTCTGGATCACAACTGAAAAACAAAATTAGAAATGTCCCTTTAAACTTGTTTTGTATTACTTAAGCAAAAGAGAAACTACTATAAATTAAATAGTTCTTTCCAGGCTTTAGTGAGGTTAATCCGATTTTGCAAGTAAAAAGAAAATACTTAAAGGGACACTAAACCCAAAAATTTTCTTTCATGATTCAGTTAGAGAATACAATTTTAAACAATATTCAAATTTACTTCCATTATCTAATTTGTTTTATTTTTTAGATAACCTTTGTTGAAGAAATAGCAATGCATATGGGTGAGCCAATCACACGAGGCATCTATGTGCACCCACCAATCAGCAGCTACTGAGCCTATCTTGATATGCTTTTCAGCAAAGAATATCAAGATACTTAAACAAATTAGATAATAGAAGTAAATTAGAAAGTTGTTTAAAATTGCACACTCTTTCTAAATCATGAAAGAAAAAATTGGGGTTTCATGTCCCTTTTAATGAAGACAAATAATATCTTTGTACAAAGGTAACTAGCCCAATGTAAATTATATATTCTGCTGCAAAAATAGCAATGCTTCTGACTGTGAGGAAGCAGCTGTAACCACTCTGTATCTTCTCCCAAATAGTTACACACAGAATGTTGCAGGCGTGCACTAAGATGACAAAAGCAGCAAGGGGAAGGAGTGGAAGTCCTTAACTGGAAGAATGCTGCAGTAAATTATATGAAACGGAAACACATTACTGAAGGTTTGGGAGGTCAAAGAGTGATTGTTACCTTCTAGTTAGATTCAGTTAGTCCGTTGGATACAAGGTGAAAGATTTATGTTCTCAGTGAGAACGGAGAGAGGAAACTGACAGCTCAGTGAAAACTTGATCCGGAAATGCTGTAACTCAGACGCTGAAGCACAGAATCCGTGCAGCAGGGAAACGGCTGACTGATGAAAGGTTATTAGATGAATAAGTAACTACTGACAAGGTATACAAGTCCACAGTAGCAAGAGGAATCTAGATAACAGCACTGGTTATCTGCTTGTTAGAAGTAGAATTATAACCATGTAGAAATACAGACAGGTAACGATATTCCACTATCAGGCTCAGGTAGGTTGTTCCTAAGAGGGAGACAAATCAATTCTAAGCACCTGAGAGTGGGTGCGTGAAATATTTGAAGAGGAAGTGGGATGGGCTATGCGAGTGAAGAGAGGATCCTGACATAACCCCCCCCCCCCCTTCAAACAAGCTATTCCACTGCTTGTGGCCGATGTCGATCCGGATATCTACGATGGAATAGAAATACCAATCTTGGGGCGTTAAGGCCGCCTAATTTTTTGCTAGGATTTTGAAGCTTCAGATGTTTCGTAGATAACTAAACAAGATCTCTGATAGCATAATTTTGCAGAATACGTCTATGAAGATCATAGTGTTTTTTTCTAGGTATGTTGAGCATCATGAATATTTTGATGAAGAGTCTTGAAGATCTCCGTGAGTGAGATAGACAATTCATCAACCATCGGTGAAGGGGAAGCTTGTAAGGTTGTGTAGAAAGAGGTTGGGTGGTGTCAGGGTTTTTTCCCTGCCTTGTTTGCCATGTGCTGCGGCAGCCATTTTACTCACCTCTCTTGCTGACGCTGGTGCATACTGTGTGATGCTGCTCATTGCCTGCACTTCCTTTTATGGCCAGACTGGTGTACATCATCTGTGTGAGACAGGATGCAGTCTCAGAATTGTGATGTCATCACTTATTATTTAAAGGGCCTCTGTTCAGCATGCTTTGCCCTTGTGTTGTCTCAGACCTGTGTATTACCTGGCTGTCTGACATCCCTCCTGGTTCCTGATCTCTGGCTTGTTCCTGACTCTGCTGTTCTCCTTGTTGCTGATTCCGGCTCGTCTGACTACTCGCTTTGGCTCCTGACTCGGCTCGTCTGACTATTCGCTTTGGCTCCTGACTCGGCTCGTCTGACTACCAGCTCTGGTTTTGATTCCTGGCTTGTTATTTGACTTGTGGACTTTTTATTATTTTTTGCTATTAATAAAGGTGTGATTATTTTTGCACTTCTCGTCTCAGTCTGATTCCTGGCACCCTGACAGGTGGTATCCAAAGTTGGTATAGAATAGTGTCATTTTGGTTGAAGAGTTCACTGAAATATTGAAAGCATATTCAGCCATTGGTAGGTTGCGAACCCAATCACCCTGTTTGTAGGAACAATAACACCTCAAATATTGTTCTAACCACTGATTCAATCTTTCAGCTTGTCCATTGGTCTGAGGATGAAAAGAAGTGCTAAATCTGTGATTGATATGTAAATTCACACAGAGTTTTCTCCAGAAGTGTGAGATAAACTGCGTACCTCGGTCTGTGGTTAATATGGAAGGTACACCATGAAGTTTTACAATGTTATTTAGAAATAATAAAGTAATCTCTGAAGATGTTGGAAGTTTATGGTAGGGTATAAAATGTGCCATTTTAGTTAATAGATCTATGACAACTAATTTACGGCTAGATTACGAGTTTTGCGTTATAGTGAAAAAGCAATGTTATCAGGTTCTAACGCTGCTTTTTCAATACCGCTGGTATTATGAGTCTTGCAGATTTAGGGGCACCGCACACTTTTTTGGCCTTACCGCAAATCAACTTACGCAAATTGTGTATAGTCTTTTTTCAATGGGATTTTAATAGCGCCGGTATTACAAGCTTGTCCTGGGAGGCCAAAAAGTGAGCCGTACACCCTATCCCGTCAAGATTCGCAACGCATTCTAAAGTTAGTAGTTATGAGTTTTACACTACAAAGCTGTAGCATAAAACTCATAACTAAACTTTCACAAAGTACACTAACACCCATAAACTACCTGTTAACCCCTAAACCGAGGCCCTCCCATATCACAAACACTAAAATATAATTATTAACCCCTAATCTGCCGCTCCCGACATCGCTGCCACTATAATAAACATATTAACCCCTAAACCGCTGCACCTCCGCATCGCAAACACTAGTTAAATATTATTAACCCCTAATATGCCGCCCCCAACGTCGCAGCCCCTATACTAAAGTTATTAACCCCTAACCCTAAGTCTAACCCTAACTTAAATATAATTTTTTTTTTTTTTTTAAAGAATTTATTTATTGTTAACGTACACATAGTCGTCTTGTCACAAGCCTTGTGACAAGGTTACAAACAATATTCTTTACAGAGGAGAGACAAGTTTTAACAAATTATAGAGCGTTTAAGCCAAAAAACAATGATTTTTAAATAAGAAGAAAAGCACAGCTTAAATATAGTAGATACAGTGGTGTCCCAGGGACTCTGTATTAGTAAAGTGTGGCCAAAGAAAATTATAGACTGTGTATCACGTAATTTTGAGTTTATCGTGGGGAATATATAAATCTAATCTCTGTAAGGACGTAAATACATGGATACCTGTCCTAGGGTGGGTTAAACATACTTTTAAATGATGTCAATACGGGGGGGGGAGGGAAGTGGAAAGGGGTGGGGAAGGAGGACACAGAAAAAGGAAGAAAAAAAGAGAAAGAAGAAAAAAAAAAAAAAAAAAACCCAAAGAATTTACATTGCCCCCCAACCCTCTCTGCTCTCTCACTGTTCGGCCCAAAATGCTGGGTATCTGCCCGCATTAATCAATTCAAGAATGTAGGCCGATTGGCTAAGTGGCTTAATTAATTGCTGCTGTGCCTGGAAGGGAAGTGACAATATTACTACGCCCCATTTTTCTAGGAATCTCTTTATATGGATCTCATTGTACTTAGAAATTGCATATTGTTCCACCATACATTGTTTCAGTACTTCTTTTTTGAATTTTATGAAAGAAGGAAGGTGGGGGAGCTTCCAAGATGTCAGGATCGCATTCCTAGCTAATAAAATTACAGTATTAATTAGCTTATAATTCTTTTGCTGTTGTGAAAATTTAACTAAGAAAATGACCATTTGAGCCTCTAACCTAATTTCTGTATCTAAGATTTTATTCAACCAGAACTTTATTTTCAGCCAGAACTGTTGGACTTTAGGACATAACCAGATACAATGTAAAAGATTTGCTTGTTGGGCCTGACATTTCCAGCATCCGATAATTTTTCTATACCATTTAGACAATTTGTCAGGGGTGATATATGTCGCATAAATCATTTTTAAATGCCTTTCGCGCCATGCTAAGGCGTTTCCTGTTTTATTCAACAAGTTCAGGCTTACTTGAATTTGTTGAGGCCTAAGCTCTGGAAAGGTATTATTCCAAATAGCTACTATTTTCTCCAGTTGGGCCTCGTGATTGGAAAACGACATCAACCGGTAAAATGGAGAGATTGACGAGGCCCCGCTGGTATATTGATTCATTAGGCTCCTTAACGGGGCATATGTCCAATTAGAGCCGAATTTAAGTTTAAGATCTGTAATGTAATGCTTTATTTGCAAATACGCAAAGTGATCAGTTTGAGGAAGTTCGAACTCTGCTCTGATGTCGAGGAAAGATCTAATTATTGTACTAGGAGTAACTAGTTGTTTTAAAGAGGTCAGCCCTTTCAATTTCCACCTCTCAAAAACCTTATATGTGAAACCTGGAGCAAATCCTGGGCATCCCTGAATTGGAAGATATTCCGAAACAAATGGGGTTGTGCCAATTTCTACACAGAACTTCTGCCATGCCAGGATCACATTTTTAAACGTCGGCATTTTAGCAATTAGGGGAGGCAGTTGTGGAATTGGGCAATGTAGAAGAGCTTTTAAGTTGAATGGGTGGACAAGGTTTGCTTCCCCAGCAAAGACAGTGAAAAATTCTTTCTCTGAGATCCAATCAGCCGCCAGTTTTGCGATTGAAGCAATATTATAGTGGGTAATATTCGGGAAAGCGAGACCCGCCGACTCTTTAGAAAGTGATAATGCACTTAATGCAATTTGGGGTCTTTTTCCTTTCCAGAGGAATTCATTAGATGTTCGGTTAAATAATTTTATATCTGCCTTATGTAAGAGGAAAGGTATATTTTGGAGAAGATATATTAACTTTGGTAAAAGTATGATTTTAATAAGCATAATACGTGCTGAGAGAGAAATAGGGAGAGAGGCCCAGTCATTCAATTTCTGCTTACAATAATTGAACAATTTAACATAGTTCAACTCATACCATTCGTGTGGAGATTTTGACATTGTTATTCCTAAATATTTTATTTGAGTAACTTCTCTAAATGGGTGATCTAATACATGGCAGGCAGTTCTGTGTATCCACAATAGTTCGGATTTTTGAAGATTAATTTTGTAGCCAGAAAATGACGCAAATATTTGCACTGACTCTAATAGCTTAGGAAGACTTTCTTTTAGGCCAGCTAAAAAGAGGAGTAAATCGTCAGCATACAGAGCAAGAACATATTTTTGTTTACCAATCTGGATACCTTCTAGCTGTTGTCTAAGGAGGATCGCCAATGGTTCTAATGATATGTTGAAGAGGATAGGCGAAAGGGGGCATCCCTGCCTAGTACCTCTCTGTAGGATAAAACGATCCGTAATAGTGCCATTGATAAAGATTGCTGAGGATGGATTGTTATAGATAGCCTTGATCAAATTTGTGAAATTCCCGGAAAAGCCAAACTTTTCCAAGGCCGAAAAGAGATGGTCCCAGCAGATATAGTCGAAAGCCTTTTCGGCGTCGACTGTTAGGATGGCAGCGTCTTCTTTTTTTAACACTTTCTTATTATTCCGCAGATAGTCCAGTACCAGCATAACCTTACGGATATTTTTTGTCGGGCTTCTCCCCATCATGAAACCAGCCTGATTATCATGTATAATATTATTTAGGTGGGGGGCCAATCTTTTTGCAATTATGGACGTAAGTAATTTATAATCAAAATTTAATAGGGAAATAGGTCGATATGAAGAAGGAATTTCAGGATCTTTTTCTTTTTTGAGAACTAGAGTTATGTTAGATGCCGCAAAATACTGGGAGCATGGGATATCTGCGGAATAATAAGAATTAAATAGGTTATGTAAGGTAGGGGCTATTTGGTCTGCAAGGATCTTATAGAATTCGGCAGGGAGCGAGTCGGAGCCGGGGGCTTTGTTAAGTTTGGCAGTTTTAATACCAGTAAGAATTTCTTGTTTAGAGAGCGGAGCATTAAGTTGATTAATTATCTCTTGTGGCAATTTGGGGATCTTTACCTTATCCCAGAACCTCTCTTTTGATTCTATATTGGGAGGTTCAGCTTTATAAAGATTTTTAAAGAAGTCTGTAAACGTATGTTGAATGTCGTAATTGGAGGTAAATCTATTTTTCCCACATCTAATTGCAGTGATATAGTTAGAAGATCTCTTTTTAGTGATTTTAACGAGATATTTTGCTGCTTTCCCGGAGTAGCCACCATAAAGTGATTTCTTTCTTATATCTTCAGATATCATTTGTTGTTTGAGAAAGATATCCCTTTGTGTTTTTAAATTTGTATATTTTTCTCCAAGCTTTTTGGAGGGATCAGCTATGAACGCATTGTATGCGTTCCTCACACTGTTAGAGAGTTGGATTTCTTTCTGTAGAAATTTTTTTTTAAGAGCACACATGTAAGCCTTAATATTCCCACGTAACACAGCTTTTCCAGTCTCCCAGAATATTTCTGGCTTGTCCTTATAGGCATGGTTATAATTCTCAAATTCCCTCCATTTGTTGGCTAACCAGTTTTGGAAATGTAGGTTACTATGTAGATGGTTGGGAAAGAAAAAATTATTATTCGGTCTAGGTGTAAGAGATTTAGAGTTGAGTTCTAAAGCTATAACCGCGTGGTCAGAAAGAACTATATCTTTAATATCGGCCTGTACCTCCTTGCCACTTAAGTTTTCAGAGATTAAAAACATGTTTATGCGCGACAACGCTTGATATCCTTTAGATAGACATGTAAAAGCTTTAACATCTGGGTTCAAACTTCTCCAGATGTCATATACACCTACTTTATGACAGAATTTTTGTAGTGTTCGTGTTTTCTTAACTCGCTTAGTACTTTTAGATCTACTTAATCTGTCTAAATTGGGGTACGCTGTTAAATTGAAATCCCCTCCAATCACGACATTGCGTCCTCTATATACTACTAATTCTAATGCTAAATCCTCCCAAAACCTGGCATCAGGTTGGTTGGGGCCATAAATGTTACAAAGAATAAAAGAGCTCTTCTCTATTTCAATGTCAAGAATTTGATAACGAGCCTCTGGATCAATTTGGCTCTTATTTATTTTATATTTTAAATTTTTGTTAATCAATATTGCCACTCCTTTCTTCCTAACCTGTGACGGGGCAGCGACCACCTCCCCCACCCATCTAGATTTGAGTTTGTCAATTTCATGCCTTTTTAGATGAATCTCTTGAAGCATAGCAATACCAGGCTTATGTGATCCCAATAATTTTATTACGGCTTTCCGTTTGATAGGGGAAGTAATTCCACCTACGTTCCAGGAAAGAATTTTAATCGACCCTATGCCCGATCCAATTTTACTAAGGTACTGCAAGACATTTTATAACAAGCCATAAGTTTATAAAGTAACAAGCGATCACAAGCCGTAAAATATATTATAGCAAAAGAGCAGAGGGGTGGAGAGGATGCAGAGGAAGAAAGGAAAAAAAGAGAAAAAAAAAAGAAAAAAAAAAAAAAAAAAAGGGGATGAAAGAAAGGAGGCCCCCCCCGTTTACATACCCATAATAAAAATACATCTTTACATACATACTCTTGAAAAGACCTTCTTTTCAACAATAATTTTACAATAAAAAAATTGCTCATAGTCCAACATAAAAATGACTTCAATCAGTCAAACCAATCCTTAACATTCAAGGGATACCATTATCTAAACAAAACTTCAGCGCTTCTGCAGTATTATTTAATATACTTGTTTGACCCTCAATAATCATGATTAATCTTGCCGGATAGACAAGCCTAACATTATAGTTTGCTTTCATAAGTCAAGAACAAAAGGGAGACATTTCTTTCCTCTTATTCGTAGTTTCGGAGGAAAAATCTTGAAAGATTAATACTTTTTGTTGCTCTAATATTAATGGATTAGTTTTTCTGTAGTATTTAAGAATATTAATCTTGTCCTGGAAGTTTAGCATTTTAACCAATATGGGTCTGGGTCTAGTAATACCTTCAGAATTTTGCCGTACTGGACCCACTCTGTGAGCTCTTTCGATAATCATAGGCGTCGGAGGGGCTGGCATTTTTAATAATTGGGGGAGTTTAATTGAGACGAAAGCAACTAGATCTGAGTATTCTGTGGATTCGGGCAGACCAATAATTCTTAAGTTGTTTCGCCGCGAGCGGTCCTCTAGGTCCTCTAATTTGGCTTGTAATACAGCTATTTGAGACCCAGATTCTTTATTTAACTGCTCACATTTATATAGTCTATCTTCAGAGTCTGAAATTCGAGTCTCAATTTCCTCTAATCGAGCTGTAAACTGCCTCACTTCCAGGACAATATTATTTATATCTTGTTTAATTTCTTGTTTAACAACATCTAATTGCGGGGAGATCATCCTTGAAATCTGCTCAACTAATTCAGAAAAGTCAGAATTTGGGCCTATACCATTATATTGTTCTTGTGCAACTAATAAGGAGCTCTCAGATAATTTAGTAGATTTCTTGTCTTTATGTTTGGGAGGCATGGCCGGAGATGTTTGTTTATGTTGTGTAACAAATCTATCCATGTATGGTGGGCTTATTGCTCAAGTTAAGAGAAGGAGCGATATAAAAATAAAGGGAGGAGGAGAGAAAAAAAAAAAAAAAAAAAAAAGGGGGGGGAATTTGAAAATGTGAGGAGACTCCGACTGTCACTTACTATCCCTCAATGTGACAGAATACAATACAGTGGGTGAGGACTTGTTAGTGTGCAGCACTTAAAATGAAAATGTGATGTGTGCAAAAGATAGGTAAATAATTCAGTGACTAAGTAGATAGTAAAAAGGAGAGGAGGGAAAAATTTACTCTGTGATAAAAAGGTGAAAGTGTAATTCCGACTGTCACTTGTTTTCCCTAAGCGTGGCAGAGGATATTGTCGTGAATGAGGGCTTGTGTTAAAGTGTAATAGTTAAATAAAGATGTGAGACGTGAAAAAAAGAAAAAAAAAAAAAAAAAGAGAAGAAAAAAAAAAAAACACAAGGAAGAAAAAAATAGAGTATGCAAACAAAAGAAAAAAGAAAGAGGGGGAACTTCCTTTAAAGAATCGTGTCCAAGTTCTCTAACCCAAGAATGAACTGCTTAAATGTTCTTATATTTATAGCTCATGTGGCAATATTATCAGCGCTTACTACCACTAACCAGCTTGCCTAAATTCCTTTTATCTCGACATTATCTATCTTAACGCAGATTACTATCAGGAAAAGAAAACTATTAAAAATAGATCTGAGGACTCTCTTAAATATCAGATGGTCTTGCTTGACCTGTCTCCAGGACACTCTTATAGACCCTTAAAAATAGACCATTTCATCCCAAAAAACAGAATGATGTAGCTTTTTGCGGACTACCAGGCACACTGTTCACTGTTCATGTAGGTAGGAAAAAAAAGAAAAAAAAAAAAAAACAGTCTTAGGTGTAATCCACTTAATGACCAAACACAAAATCATACAGAAATAAATACTTCTGTGGACATCCAACCTTCCTGTGTGTAGGGCGAATACAAGACTTAATATCAAAATGTGTATCCGCAGTAGGGAGCAATACTAATGTCAATGTTATAGTCCGGCTCTGTAACAGTGTTGTGGGGAGTTCGTGCTGAGTTTTCTTCCTGAGCTTCTATTTAGGATAAAAGATAGCCTAAGGGGTACCATTAAAGATTGGTGAGGCACTTCGGTCAAAATGTGTGAAAATAGCCCTTAGGTAAAGGTTGATGCCAAGGTTATGTTCCTACCCTGAATCAGGGTCCTGGGAGCTGTTACTAGGCTATCAGATTATTAGATCCTTTTCCCATGGAGAATTATCAGTAGGGGCCCTATGTTCATTGTCATCAGCGGCCGGGCTTATTACAAAACTTCTTAGCCCAGAGTGAGAGCCGGTCCCTTTAATAGTGGGGGAGTCAGGGCCAGTGTTCCTACCCTGAATCAGGGTCCTGGGAACTGCTGTTCACTTTTTAAGACCAAATTTCTTTTACAGCCTTTAAATGTAGTCTGAGAGTCCCAAAAGAGCGGCACCACTGTCAGCCCATGAGTAACTTATTGTGCGATGTGGCTAATGGTGGTATTTTGGAAGCAGATCTTAAGAGCACTTTTCCCAGCTTTTACTCTCTCTAAAGCAGGCCACTATTCACATTGCTCTGTTAGAGCTTTATGTGGCACACACACCGCTATTCTTTTTTTGATCTTAAGTAACGGTCTTAGTGGGGTATAGCCAAGCGAGATATGACCCAATTAATGAGCATGAATAGACAGGGGGGCCCAAACAATATAAGTCTTTTAGTCTTAAGTCTTTAAGGCCTAGATTTGGAGTTCGGCGGTAAAAGGGCTGTTAACGCTCCGCGGGCTTTTTTCTGGCCGCACCATAAATTTAACTCTGGTATCGAGAGTTCAAACAAATGCTGCGTTAGGCTCCAAAAAAGGAGCGTAGAGCATTTTTACCGCAAATGCAACTCTCGATACCAGAGTTGCTTATGGACGCGGCCGGCCTCAAAAACGTGCTCGTGCACGATTCCCCCATAGGAAACAATGGGGCTGTTTGAGCTGAAAAAAAGCCTAACACCTGCAAAAAAGCAGCGTTCAGCTCCTAACGCAGCCCCATTGTTTCCTATGGGGAAACACTTCCTACGTCTGCACCTAACACTCTAACATGTACCCCGAGTCTAAACACCCCTAACCTTACACTTATTAACCCCTAATCTGCCGCCCCCGCTATCGCTGACCCCTGCATATTTTTTTAAACCCCTAATCTGCCGCTCCGTAAACCGCCGCAACCTACGTTATCCCTATGTACCCCTAATCTGCTGCCCTAACATCGCCGACCCCTATATTATATTTATTAACCCCTAATCTGCCGCCCTCAACGTCGCCGACACCTGCCTACACTTATTAACCCCTAATCTGCCGAGCGGACCGCACCGCTACTATAATAAAGTTATTAACCCCTAATCCGCCTCACTAACCCTATCATAAATAGTATTAACCCCTAATCTGCCCTCCCTAACATCGCCGACACCTACCTTCAATTATTAACCCCTAATCTTCCGATCGGAGCTCACCGCTATTCTAATAAATGGATTAACCCCTAAAGCTAAGTCTAACCCTAACACTAACACCCCCCTAAGTTAAATATAATTTTTATCTAACGAAATAAATTAACTCTTATTAAATAAATGATTCCTATTTAAAGCTAAATACTTACCTGTAAAATAAATCCTAATATAGCTACAATATAAATTATAATTATATTATAGCTATTTTAGGATTAATATTTATTTTACAGGCAACTTTGTAATTATTTTAACCAGGTACAATAGCTATTAAATAGTTAAGAACTATTTAATAGTTACCTAGTTAAAATAATAACAAATTTACCTGTAAAATAAATCCTAACCTAAGATATAATTAAACCTAACACTACCCTATCAATAAAATAATTAAATAAACTACCTACAATTACCTACAATTAACCTAACACTACACTATCAATAAATTAATTAAACACAATTCCTACAAATAAATACAATTAAATAAACTAGCTAAAGTACAAAAAATAAAAAAGAACTAAGTTACAGAAAATAAAAAAATATTTACAAACATAAGAAAAATATTACAACAATTTTAAACTAATTACACCTACTCTAAGCCCCCTAATAAAATAACAAAGCCCCCCAAAATAAAAAATTCCCTACCCTATTCTAAATTAAAAAAGTTACAAGCTCTTTTACCTTACCAGCCCTGAACAGGGCCCTTTGCGGGGCATGCCCCAAGAATTTCAGCTCTTTTGCCTGTAAAAAAAAACATACCATACCCCCCCCCCCCAACATTACAACCCACCACCCACATACCCCTAATCTAACCCAAACCCCCCTTAAATAAACCTAACACTAATCCCCTGAAGATCTTCCTACCTTGTCTTCACCATCCAGGTATCACCGATCCGTCCTGGCTCCAAGATCTTCATCCAACCCAAGCGGGGGTTGGCGATCCATAATCCGGTGCTGAAGAGGTCCAGAAGAGGCTCCAAAGTCTTCCTCCTATCCGGCAAGAAGAGGACATCCGGACCGGCAAACATCTTCTCCAAGCGGCATCTTCGATCTTCTTCCATCCGGAGCGAAGTGGCAGGATCATGAAGACCTCCAGCGCGGAACATCCATCCGGACCGACGACTGAATGACGAATGACTGTTCCTTTAAGGGACGTCATCCAAGATGGCGTCCCTCGAATTCCGATTGGCTGATAGGATTCAGCCAATCAGATTGAGCTCGCATTCTATTGGCTCTTCCGATCAGCCAATAGAATGCGAGCTCAATCTGATTGGCTGATTGGATCGGCCAATCGGATTGAACTAGATTCTGAAGAAGATGTTTGCCGGTCCGGATGTCCTCTTCTTGCCGGATAGGAGGAAGACTTTGCAGCCTCTTCTGGACCTCTTCAGCACCGGATTATGGATCGCCAACCCCCGCTTGGGTTGGATGAAGATCTTGGAGCCAGGACGGATCGGTGATACCTGGATGGTGAAGACATGTTTTTTTTTACAGGCAAAAGAGCTGAAATTCTTGGGGCATGCCCCGCAAAGGGCCCTGTTCAGGGCTGGTAAGGTAAAAGAGCTTGTAACTTTTTTAATTTAGAATAGGGTAGGGAATTTTTTATTTTGGGGGGCTTTGTTATTTTATTAGGGGGCTTAGAGTAGGTGTAATTAGTTTAAAATTGTTGTAATATTTTTCTTATGTTTGTAAATATTTTTTTATTTTCTGTAACTTAGTTCTTTTTTATTTTTTGTACTTTAGCTAGTTTATTTAATTGTATTTATTTGTAGGAATTGTGTTTAATTAATTTATTGATAGTGTAGTGTTAGGTTAATTGTAGGTAATTGTAGGTAGTTTATTTAATTATTTTATTGATAGGGTAGTGTTAGGTTTAATTATATCTTAGGTTAGGATTTATTTTACAGGTAAATTTGTTATTATTTTAACTAGGTAACTATTAAATAGTTCTTAACTATTTAATAGCTATTGTACCTGGTTAAAATAATTACAAAGTTGCCTGTAAAATAAATATTAATCCTAAAATAGCTATAATATAATTATAATTTATATTGTAGCTATATTAGGGTTTATTTTACAGGTAAGTATTTAGCTTTAAATAGGAATCATTTATTTAATAAGAGTTAATTTATTTTGTTAGATAAAAATTATATTTAACTTAGGGGGGTGTTAGTGTTAGGGTTAGACTTAGCTTTAGGGGTTAATACATTTATTAGAATAGCGGTGAGCTCCGATCGGAAGATTAGGGGTTAATAATTGAAGGTAGGTGTCGGCGATGTTAGGGAGGGCAGATTAGGGGTTAATACTATTTAAGATAGGGTTAGTGAGGCGGATTAGGGGTTAATAACTTTATTATAGTAGCGCTCAGGTCCGCTCGGCAGATTAGGAGTTAATAAGTGTAGGCAGGTGTCGGCGACGTTGTGGGGGGCAGATTAGGGGTTAATAAATATAATATAGGGGTCGGCGGTGTTAGGGGTAGCAGATTAGGGGTACATAGGGATAACGTAGGTGGCGGCGCTTTGCGGTCGGAAGATTAGGGGTTAATTATTTTAAGTAGCTGGCGGCGATGTTGTGGGGGGCAGGTTAGGGGTTAATAAATATAATATAGGGGTCGGCGGTGTTAGGGGTAGCAGATTAGGGGTACATAAGTATAACGTAGGTGGCGGTCGGCAGATTAGGGGTTACAAATTTTAATCGAGTGGCGGCGATGTGGGGGGAGCTCGGTTTAGGGGTACATAGGTAGTTTATGGGTGTTAGTGTACTTTAGGGTACAGTAGTTAAGAGCTTTATGAACCGGCGTTAGCCCAGAAAGCTCTTAACTCCTGCTATTTTCAGGCGGCTGGAATCTTGTCGTTAGAGCTCTAACGCTCACTTCAGAAACGACTCTAAATACCAGCGTTAGAAAGATCCCATTGAAAAGATAGGCTACGCAAATGGCGTAGGGGGATCTGCGGTATGGAAAAGTCGCGGCTGAAAAGTGAGCGTTAGACCCTTTAATCACTGACTCCAAATACCAGCGGGCGCCCAAAACCAGCGTTAGGAGCCTCTAACGCTGGTTTTGACGGCTACCGCCGAACTCCAAATCTAGGCCCCAGTCTTTTAGTACTCACGACCAGTCTTCCAACCGGGTTCCCAGTATAGCGATTCTTAAATCCTCTCACTGAATACCTTTTCTTGAGGAATAGCCCTGAGAGAGATGTACACCGGATTCTGCTGCACGTCCCGGTAGCTTTATCACACAGTTCCACTCACTGCGGTCCCCTCACAGGTTGGGCTATGTGAGAAAAGAAGGTAGACGCCGCGCCAGGGCGGCGATGCTTCCACAACGAAGCCGCTTCTGTCTTGTGACTTCGGTCACGCTAATAGCCTTAGGCCAAGTCTCCGGTCTGCAGGGAAGAATTGCAGCGCAAGGAGGAGTAGCGTTGGGGCGATGTAACAGGCCCTGTGTTTTCGGCGCGCGAAGCAGCAACCAACCACTTCGCTCCGCCTCCAAACCGGAAGTCCAGTAACTTAAATATAATTAAAATAAATCTAAATAAAACCTACTATCATTACGTAAATAATTCCTATTTAAAACTAAATATTTACCTGTAAAATAAACCCTAAGCTAGCTATAATATAACTAATAGTTACATTGTATCTAGCTTAGGGTTTATTTTTATTTTACAGGCAAGTTTGTATTTATTTTAACTAGGTAGAATAGTTAGTAAATAGTTATTAACTATTTACTAACTACCTAGCTAAAATAAATACAAATTTACCTGTAAAATAAAACCTAACCTGCCTTACAATAAAACCTAACCTAACCCTACAATTAAATATATTCCCTAAATTAAATACAATTAACTAAATTCAATACAATTAGCTAAATTACAAAAAACAAACACTAAATTACAGAAAATAAAAAACAAATTACAAGATCTTTAAACTAATTACACCTAATCTAATAGCCCTATCAAAATAAAAAAGCCCACCCAAATTAAAAAAAAACCTAGCCTAAACTACCATTAGCCCTCAAAAGGGCCTTTTGCAGGGCATTGCCCCAAAGAAATCAGCTCTTTTACCTGTCAAAAAAAAAAATACAAACAACCCCCCAACAGTAAAACCCACCACCCACACAACCAACCCCCCAAATAAAACTAAAAAACCTAAGCTCCCCATTGCCCTGAAAAGGGCATTTGGATGGGCATTGCCATTAAAAGGGCATTTAGCTCTATTGCTGCCCAAACCCCTAATCTAAAAATAAAACCCACCCAATACAACCTTAAAAAATCCTAACATTAACCCCCGAAGATCCACTTACAGTTTTAAAGAGCCAACATCCATCCTCAACAAAGCCGGGAGAAGCCTTCATCCAAGTGGCAAGAAGTCCTCAACGAAGCCGGGAGAAGTCTTCATCCAAGCTGGCAGAAGTGGTCCTCCAGACGGGCAGAAGTCTTCACCCAGACGGCATCTTCTATCTTCATCCTTCCGACGCGGAGCGGCTCTATCTTCAAGACATCCGGCGCGGAGCATCCTCTTCAATCGACGGCTTCTTCTACAATGAAGGTTCCTTTAAATTACATCATCCAAGATGGCGTCCCTTAGATTCCGATTGGCTGATAGATTTCTTTAAGGAATAACGTTGTCAGTGATTAACGATTCTTTAATTTTTTGGGAGAAATCGGAAGTAAGACCAATAAAACGTTCAGTGGGTATGATGGTAGAAGGTGTTGTACAAGGTTCTGGTCTTTTATCAATTCTGGATAGTGCATCCACTTTGCCATTATTTGTGGCAGGTCTATATATAATCTGGAAGTTGAATTTTGTGAAATATAGACTCCATCTTACTTGTCTGGTTGAGAGTGTCTTATTGTTTTGTAAATACTGTAGATTCTTATAGTCGGTATAATTGATAATAGGAAAATGAGTTCCCTCAAGTAGAAATCTTCAGTGTTTGAGGGATCGTTTGATGACCAAGAGCTCTTTTTCACAGATAGGATAGTTTCTTTCTGCTGCATTCATAGTTTTTAAAAAATAAGCTACAGGGTGTATAGGTTCTGTTAGTGAAGTCCGTTGAGATAAGACAGCTCCTAAGGCATAATCTTAAAAATCCACTTCCAAGATATATTGAAGTTTTGGGTGAGGGAATCGGAGAATGGGTGCTGTGGTAAAACTTTGTTTGATGCTGTGAAGGCATTCATAGCTTCAGAAGACCAAAGGAAAGGTATGGAAGAGCTGGTGAGATGAGTAAAAGGATTTACAATCTTTGAAAATGCCTTGATGAACTTTCTGTAGTAAATTGTTGAAGGCCTTTTTTGTTTGTGGGAACTGGCCATTCAATCACAGCCTTAACTTTGTCATTCTCCATACAAATCCCATTTGGACTAATATGATACCAAAGGAAAGAAATCTCTGTGGTATGGAATTCACACTTCTCAGGTTTTGCAAATAAATGATGGACTCTAAGCCTGGATAGTACCCATCGGACCTGTTTGATATGATCTTGAATATAGTTAAAATATATGAGTGTGTCATCAAGGTACACCACCATACAGACATCAAGTAAGTTTCGGAATACATAGTTGATGAAATGTTGGAAGGTAGCTGGGGCATTGCATAGCCCAAATGGCATTACTAAGTATTCATATAAGCCATACCGTGTCCTGAAGGCAGTGAGCCACTCATCCCCCTCTCTGATTCAAACCAGATTATAGCAAGTCGAGTTTGGTGTAAATTTTTGCTGAATGCAAACGTTCTATGAGCTCTGGTATTTGGGGAAGTGGATACCTGTTCCTAATTGTCCTCTTGTTTAACTCCCTATAATCAATGATTGGTCTGAGAGATGAGTCCTTGTTCCTTACAAACAAGAGCCCTGCTCCTGCAGGGGAAGTAGATGGCCTGATGAATCCTTTGCGTATGTTCTCGTCCAAGTAGGTTTTTAGATGATCAAGTTCCGGTTGGCTTAGTGGATATAGATGTCCATACGGAATTTTGGCACCTGGTTGTAAATCAATTGGGCAGTCGTATATGCGATGGGTGGACTTGTTTCTGCCTCTTTTTTGCTAAATACATCAGTAAAATCTAAGTATTCATCAGGTAAAATGGTATTCGTATCTGGGAAATGGAGTAAAAGATGTTGAGGATAACAAGTCTGACAACAATAAGGTGAAGTGAATTAAACCTGTAGCATTGTCCAATCAATCTGAGGTTGATGTAAGCGTAACCATTGCATACCTAGTACTATTGGAAAAAGAGGAGAAGATATATACAAGAGGTCGCTCCCAACAGCTCAAGGTAAAAAATCACTTGTCTAGTCATTGAAGAAAGTCAAATAATAATTGGCACTCACCCGCAACTGATCTTCTTGTGGTTAGGGCAAACTGGAGGCAACGGATCGTTCACCAGGAAAACTGTAAGTCCTCCAAACAGCCTGGGTCCCCGTGCCAAACGCCTCTTCTCAACCACTTAGACCTCCGTTCTCTTCAGGGTGAGGGTTACGAAGCGGTGTGAGCCGTCCGCGCTGCCGGCTATCACTTCCGGGTTGTGACGTAAACAAAGGTGAGAGTACTCCTCGGGTCCGGGATACGCTGAGGCTTAGTGGGAAAACAAAATATGCAGCAAATAGAACAAAGTCCCACAAGCCTTCTAAGCGTATAAATCACAAGTTTATTTGAAAAAACTGTAGGAGAACATAAAAGTAAAATAAACGAAAAATGGCCCTAATCAATCCAGGACAGAAAAACACAAGTCCTACGCGTTTCGGCAACCCATTGCCTTATTCATGGACACTCCAAGAGGAGAAGGCAAAACATCAAATGTAATGTATTCAACGAGCCCGTCAAGTGTCTTAACTAATAAAGGAATTGTATCGTGTTCTAGGACCAGTTCTAATAGTGGAGCCATCAATAACACGAATAGACAGTGGTTTATGCTTCAAAATCAAAGGAATTTTATTTTTAACAACAATAGATTTGTCAATAAATTTGCCATAAGCTCCGGAATCTAGTATGTCAGGTTATCTTGATCCCACTGTAAAGATAGAAACAAAAGACAATAAGAAGTTGTTTTGTCAGTGGTTTGAGAGGAGTATATAAATTGATACTTACTTTTTTTATTTTTCAAAAGAATGGGACAGTCTGTAAAGGGTTGGCACAATACATGCATAATTGCTTAGTTCTTCTGCAAATCCTTTCTACCAAAAGCTGCTTCGAAGAAGCAAACACATCAATATGGTAAAATTTAGTAAATGTATGCCAAGAAGACTAAGTTGCTGCTTTGCAAATTTGATCAACTGAAGCTTAATTCTTGAAAGCCCAAGATGACTGATCTAGTAGAATGAGCTGTAATACTCTGAGGCGGAGACTGCCCCGCCTCCAAATAGGCTTTGTGAATCAAAAGCTTCAACCAAGATGCCAAGGAAATGGCAGAGGCTTTCTGACCTTTTCTGGAACCAGAAACAATAACAAATAGACTAGAAGTCTTTCTGAAATCTTTAGTAGCCTCAACATAGTATTTCAAAACTCTTACCACATCCAAAGAATGTAAAGACCTTTCAAGAGAATTCTTAGGATTAGGACACAAGGAAAGAAGAATAATTTCCCTATTGGTGTTGTTAGAATTCACAACCTTAGGCCAAAATGTAAATGAAGTCCGCAAAACAGCTTTATCTTGATGAAAAATCAGATAAGGAGACTTACAAGAGAGAGCAGACAATTCAGAAACTCTTCTAGCAGAAGAGATAGCCAAAAGAAATAAAACTTTCCAAGAAAGTAGTTTAATATCCAAAGAATGCATAGGCTCAAAAGGAGGAGCCTGCCAAATTTTTAAAACCAAATTGAGACTCCAAGGAGGAGAAATTGATTTAATAACAGGCTTGATACAAATCAAAGTGTGAACAAAACAGTGAATATCAGGAAGCTTAGCAATCTTTCTATGAAATAAGAGATTTGTCATTTCAAAATATTTGCAGACAAACCTTTATCCAAACCATCCTGAAGAAACTGTAAAATCTTAGAAATTCTAAATGAATGCCAAGAATAATCATCAAATATAGGTTTTCCAAACCCTATGATAAATCTTCCTTGAAACAGACTTAATTATTGAGTCAGAGAAACCTCTATGACTAAGAAATAAGCATTCAATTTCCATGCCTTCAAATTTAGAGATTTGAGAGCCTGATGGACAACTGGGCCTTGAGACAGAAGGTCTGGTCTTATAGGAAGTGTCCAAGGCTGGCAACTGGACATTCGGACAAGGTCTGCATACCAAAACCTGTGAGGCCAAGCTGGTGCTATCAGAAAAACATAAGATTGTTCCATTATGATCTTGGAGATCACAGTCCAGGAAAGACGAACAAAGGAGGCCCCTTGAACAATAAGGTGATGGTTTAAGAGAGAGAGAGTTGAGTGTTGGGATTTAAGTATATCAACTGTGATATCTGAGTATAATCCCTGCACCACTGGTTCAACATGCAAAGCTGTAAAGGTCTCATATGAAAATGAGCAAAGAGGATTGCGTCTGATTCTGCAATCATGAGAACTAAAACTTCCATGCACATAGCCACTGAAGGGAATGGTAGAGACTGGAGGTTTAGACAAGCTAAGACCAATTTCATTTGTCTCTTGTCTGTTAGAGAATGAGTCATGGACACCGAATCTATCTGGAAACCTAAAAAGGTGACCTTTGTCTGAGGGATCAAGAAACTCTTTGGTAAATTGATTCTCCAACCATGTCTTTGAAGAAACAACATTGGTTGTTTCCTGTGAGATTCTGCTAAATGAAAAGATTGAGCTAGTACCAAGATATCATCCAAATACCCTGCTCTCTGATTACAGATAGAAGGGCACTGAGAACTTTTGAGAAAATTCTTGGTGCTGTTGCTAGGCCAAATGGAAGAGCGACAAATTGGTAATGCTTGTCTAGAAAAGAGAATCTCAGAAAACGATAGTGGTCTGGATGAATCGGAATGTGAAGATAAGTGTCCTCTAGTGACCTTGGATATGAAATGACCTTGCTGAACAAAAGGCAGAATAGTCCTTATAGTCACCATCTTGAAAGTTGGGACTCTTACAAAACAATTAAAAGTTTTCAGATCCAGGATTGGTCTGAAAGAATCTTCTTTCTTTGGGACAATGATTAGATTTGAATAGAAACCCAAACCATGTTCCTGCTGAGGAACTGGTACAATCACCCCTGCAAGCTCTAGGTCTGAAACACACTTCAGAGAAGCCTGAGCCTTCACAGGGTTTGTTGGAACATGAGTAAGAAATAATCTTCCCATGGGAGGTCTTATTCTGAAACCTATTCAATACCCTTGAGAAACAATATTCTGAATCCACTTTAGTCTGCCCCCCACCAGTAGAACTGGTTTGAGGGTCGCACCTTCATGCAGTCGTAGGGGCTGGATTTGGTTTCTTTATAAGGCTTGGATTTATTCCAATTTGGAGATGGTCTCTAATTAGAGCCAGAGGCCTTAGGGGAAGGAGAGGTTTTCTGTTCTCTATTCTGACGAAAGGAACGAAAACGATTTGTAGCTTTAAATTTACCCTTAGATTTCTTGTCTTGGGGCAGAAAAAACTCCTCTACCCCCAGTGATAGTGGAGCTAATAGAATCCAATTAAGAACCAAACAAATTATTACCCTGAAAAGATAGAGATAATAATCTAGATTTAGACGCCATGTCAGCATTCCAAGATTTAAGCCATAAAGCTCTTCTAGTTACAATAGCTAAAGACATAGGTTTAACATTAATTTTAATGACATCAAATATAGCATCACAAATGAAATGTTGCATGTTGAAGTAAAAAAACAATGCTAGATAGCTGAGGATCTTATAACTGCTGCACTAAACTGTCCAACCAAAAAGTTGAAGCAGCAGCAACATCAGCTATAGAAATAGTTGGTCTAAGAATATAGCCAGTATGTATATATGCTCTTCTAAGGTAAGATTCAAGCTTCCTATCTAAAGGATCCTTTAAAAAAGTACTATCTTCCATAGGAATAGTAGTACGTTTGGCAAGAGTGGAAATAGCCCCATCAATCTTAGGGACCTTTTCCCAAAACTCTAGACTAGCCACAGGTAAAGGATACCGCTTTTTAAACCTAGAAGAAGGATTAAAATAGGTACCAGGGTTAGACCACTCTTTAGTAATCATATTGGAGATAGCATCTGGAATAGAAAAAAATTCAGGAGTAAGCTCAGAAGTCAAATACAGAATTTAAACGATTATTAGTTTTGCTATCAGGAGGACTAGACTCCTTAATACCCAAAGTAAACAATACTTCCTTTAATAGAGAACAAATATGTTAAATTTTAAATAAAAAAGAAGATTTGTCAATTTCTGAGTCAGAGGAACCCCTATCAGAAGAAGATATTTCAGTATGCTGTCGGTCAGTACAAAATTCATTAGATCCATGACAAGTTTGGAAAGACCTTTTACATTTATTTGAAAGCGGAATAGCAGTCATAGCCTTTTCTATGGCTGCAGCAATATAATTTTTAATATCTGCAGGAATATCGGGTACATTAGACTGAGAAAGAATAACAGTACATGTATTTGTACTCATAGAAACATTTATCAGCATGTAATAATTTGTCATAACAAATGTCACATAATTGAGCTGAAGAAATAAGATTAGCTTGTTTACAATAAACACACTAAGCTTTGGTAGAACTTTGTTTAGGCAGTTTAGTTCCTAAAGTAACATCAGAGACAGGATCAGTTTGAGACATCTTGCAAAATGTAACAAAAAGAAAAAATAAAATTTTAACAAAATATCCAATTTCCATAATATAGCAGTTTCAGAAATGGGAAAAAATGCTTATGATAAAATTCTTATACCAAAAGCAAAAACAAAAGCAAGCATCATATAGCTCTCTATAATATAATGAGAGCAGCGAACATTAGAGGGAGAGGCTTAATATAACACATTTTGGCACCAAGAACGACGCACTGAAAAAACGCAACTCGAGTCATAACGCCAAAAAAAGCGCAATGAAATGGCTTGCCCCACAACAGGTGCAACCTTGCGTCAAAAATGACGCAACTCGCGTCACAGCAAGAAGCAATTTCGTGCCAAAAATATTTGCGCCAAAAATTACGCAATAAAATGATGCAATTTGCATGATCGCGATCCTAATTTGCCCAGGAAATTTTTAAAAACAGACTCCATGTTAGCAGCTAACTGGAACCCCAGGTCAGACAAAAAATACCTAAATTTTCCCATAAACATATTTTCCATTCTGAAACTGTGTGACTGCAAAGAGAAATATTAACAGATCTGACTCATGGCTAATATATGCAATATACATTAAAAACTTTATAATATAAAGTGCCTTCCATAGCTGAGAGTGTCTTAAAAACTATATATACTTACCAGAAGACACCCATCCACAAATGGCAGACAGCCAAACCAGTACTGAAACATATCAGCAGAGGTAATGGTAGAGGAGTATAATGTCGATCTGTAAAGGGAGGCAGGAGATGAATACCCACGACCGAATTTACAGAGATCCCTAGAATAGATTTCCCATAGGCGAAAACATGGTATTATCAGGCAATACTCCCTTCCCATCCCTCAGACAAACACTGCACTTAGAGAGGAACTGGGCTTCAATATGCTTAGAAGCACCTTTCACAGAAGAAATCAAGCACATCATGCTTCACTACCTCCTAAGGAGGCAAGGTTTGTAAAACTGAGGTATTATTATTATCATTTATTTGTATAGCGCCGCCAAATTCCGTAGCACTGGGTGCAATGATAGGGGTATACAATGACAAAGATTTGTCATAAAATACAAAACATAACAAAACTAAACAAATCTTGTACAGGAGGAAGAGGGCCCTGCTCCGGAGAGTCTATAGGTTTAGGGTGCAGAGACATAAGGTTGGGGTAGCTTGTTACATCAGTTGTAGTTGCAGCAGTGAGTCAGGCAGTTCATGTACATGTATTAGTTTGGTTCGAATGAGGGATGGAGGAGAGATGGTAAGCCTCTCTGAATAGGTGAGTTTTCAAGGAGCATCAGAAGCTATACAAGGTTGGAGACAGTCTTATGGAGTGGGGTAGAGAGTTCCAGAGGACAAGAGCAGCACGTACAAAGTCTTGGAGGCGGGAGTGGGACGTAGAGATAACAGGAATGTAGAAATGTAGGTCAGAGGTTGATCGAATAGGACGGGATGGGGAATATTTCACGATGAGAGCGAAAATATAGTTGGGAGTTAGACTGTTGAGTGATTTGTAAGTATGGGTTAATACTTTAAATTGTATTCTGGAGTGTATGGGGAGCCAGTGTAGAGACTGGCAGAGTGGAGCAGCTGATGTAGATCAGCGACTTAGGTGGATGACTCTAGCAGAATCATTCATAAAAGATTGGAGGGAGGAGGGCCGGTGTTTTGGAAGGCCATTTAGGAGTAGATTGCAATAATCAATGCGTGACAAAATGAGGGAATGAATAAGTATTTTTGTCGTTTTATTGAGTAAGGAAGGGATGAATTCTGGAAATTGTGCGTAGGTGTAAACGGCAGGATTTGGTAAGCGCTTGTATATGTGGGTTGAATGTGAGTTCTGAGTCTAGTGTGATCCCAAGACAGCGGACCTGGGGTGAGGTGTTGAGAATAGAGTCTCCAACCATCAGAGAAATGTTAGGTGTTGGATGTCTCGAAGAGGGGGTGATAAGAAGCAGCTCAGTTTTGGATTGAGTTTGAGGTAGTGTGAAGACATCCAAGAGGAAATTGCAGAGATGCAGTCAGAAATCTGGTTGAGTAAAGAGGGAGAGATATCAGGAGTGGAAAGATAGATTTGGGTATCATCAGCATATAAGTGGTACTAGAATCCAAAGGAGGCTATAAGGTTTGCAAGGCAGGATGTATAGAGAGAGAAAAGCAAGGGGCCCAAGACAGAGCCTTGCGGTACTCCAAATAAGAGAGGCATAGGATCACAAGATATGGTGTTAAAGGAAACTGAAAATGAGCCGTTTGGGAGATATGAGGCAAACTAGGAGAGGGGTGTGTCTTGCATGTCAAATGAATGTAGTAGGGTTGCTGGGTTTGAGGGTTGTGAGGTACAGATCTCTTTTCTAATGGTGTAAATTTTATTTTTGAAGTGATAAGCAATAATTTGAGCAGTGAGGTTGGTAGTGGGTGGGGGTGCAGGCGGACGTAGAAGGGAGCTAAAGGTTGAGAACAGCTTTCTGGGGTTGGATGCGTGAGATGACACAAGGGAGGAGAAAAAGTCTTGTTTGGCCAGGCTGAGTACAGAGTTTTAGGACTTAAGGGTGAATTTATAATGCTGGAAATCAGCCCAGGTGTGTGATTTCCTCCACAGCGGTTCAGCAGCCCGTGAGCATCGCTGAAGATATCTGGTCTGTTTGGTGTGCCACGGTTGCCGTCGACTGATTGATGTATGTCAAAGAGTGGAGGGTGCAGTTTTGTCAAGCGTTGATTTTAGTGCCGAATTATACTGTAGAGTCACAATTGGTTTGGACAAGAGAGGGATGAAATGTCAGAGAGCAGAGGACTCAGTTGAGTGGAAAAGTCTATGAGATCCAATTCATTTAAATTCCTGTAAGGTAGCAGTTTTTGGGGGGCTTTCAAAGATGTAGCAGGTAGAGTAAGACAGAAAGTTAGTAGATGGTGGTCAGAGAGAGGAAAGGGTAAGTTAAGGGAGTTGGAAACAGCACAAAGATTAGTGAAGACCAGGTCTATGGAGTTGCCTTCACAGTGGGTTGGAGATATTGTCCACTGGGACAGGCTTAAAGAGGTGGTAAGGGATAGAAGTTTAGAGGCAGCAGGCATGTTAGGCTTATCAAGGGGTATGTTGAAGTCCCCTAAGATGAGAGAAGGGACATTACAAGAGAGAAAATGTGTAAGCCAGGCTTCAAAGTGGTCCAGAAATTGTGATGCTGGGCCAGGGGGCTGATAGATAACTGCAACACGAAGAGCTATAGGGGAGAAGAGGTGGATAGCGTGAACTTCAAAAGATGAGAAGGAAAGAGAGGGGGGTGAAGGAATGCAGTGAAAGGTACTGTGTGGAAACAGGAGAATTCCTACTCCTCCTCCTTGTTTGTCTCCAGGCCTTGGAGTGTGACTGAAGTCAGGCCGCTATAGGACAGAGAGGTTACAGCAGTTGTTTTAGAGGAGGAAAGCCAAGTTTCAGTGAGGGCTAACAGGTTAAGTGAAAAATAGTTTGAGAATAGATGTAAGCTTATTGCATACCGAGCGTACATTCCAAAGGGCACAGGAGAATTGGGGTGTATTAACAGGTGCAGTTAATGAGGTTTAGAGGGTTACATGGGCAAGGTGTATGAGGTTAGTGATCTGAGGGAAGCAGAGGGTGGACCTGGGTTAGGCGAGACATCCCCAGCTGCAAGAAGAAAGATGAGAAAGGAGATGAGAATGTGTCTTATGTGAGTATTTAAGTTTAGGATCAGTGAAGCATGACTGGCTGATGGATGTGAGATAGGAATAGAGTTCATGTGTGTTGTAGAGAGGGGAAGGTAGAAGAGAAGGGGAAATATGAATTGTCTGAGTGCTGTTTGTGAAATGAAGAGCTGTTACTTTAAGGAGAAGGGAGTAAAAAGTTATTAGATATTAGAAAGTGTAGCAGGTTTGCATTTGATTTTGGATATTTGAAAAGTACTTATCTCTGTTGTCCACTCCTTTGTATAACTCCGTTGTTATAAATTTCTCTACACTTATGAACTAGTACACTTAGAGAACTGCACACATGCAATGCTGCACTGATCTAACAAGCTAGCTTGATGTAACAAGCTGGGGATATTCAATTTAAAGGTAATAACAGTCACATGCTTCTAATTAGCAAAGGTCATAAATTAGAGAAGGATCAAACTAGGCATTAGCAAACATTGCATATCGCACCTTTCTTATCAAAGTAAAAGACAGAGAAAAAAAACCTTCTTTTTTTTTTTTAAAGGTAATAGAGACATACCAGAGATAAAAATTTGTAGGGGAATATGCCGTTATAACATGTGATGCAGGGTTAAAATGGAGTCCTTATGCACATACCAGAGATAAAGATTTGTAGGGGAATATGCAGTTATAATATGTAATGCAGGGTTAAAATGGAGTCCTTATGCACATACCTGGTGAGAGAGGAGACAGCAGTGTAAGCAGTGTTCAAAATGTTCCAATTATGTTCCAATAATATACCAGTCGCTGTTCTGTATTTTTAATATCCATATATAATATATATAATAACTCCGTTGTTATAACTCTCTCTACACCAGTGGCGTCGCTACAGGGGGGCCAGGGGGGGCATTTGCCCCCCTTATCTTAAGGCCTGCCCCCCTGTCTGCCCCCCCAGCCCCAGCACATGCATAATGTTGAAAGTGAACTGATATATACTTTATTTTTTTTTACAATGGGCCCGTGTTTTTTTATTACAAAAATGACTTAGAGTGACTGAGTAGCAATATGAGCAGCAGCAGCGCGTCTCCCTGTGTTCCCCATCTGCATGCATGTTGCTGGCGCTATGCTATTTGCTCCTCCTCTCCAGTTCCAGCCAGGTCATTTTCCTACACAGCACAAGGAACATGACTGGAGACTGGACAGGAAGAGGGAGGAGCCAGCCAGTAGGTGCTTTTGTGTGCAGCCTCAGGACAGAGCAAGCAGAGAGCGCGGGAAGGAGCGGCACTGGCTGTCTGGGACTGTCAGTGGCAGCAAAGACAGATAAAGATAGTCTGAAGATCTGATTCTGAGCTGGGGTAAGATTAAACATGATTCTTCAGAGTTAAC